>NC_092357.1:20364646-20664646 GCF_963676685.1 Mytilus edulis
AGGCCAAAGGTCAAGGTCATGCAGATGGACTTGTTTTTTTCTCTCCTTAAAATAGCATAATACACAGGAAATTGGTTGCTCGTTTTTTACCTGCTGGTTCTAAAGACAATATTAAAGGTATTTCCAGTTACTGAATGTTTACGTTGATTTCTAAAAAGAAAGTTTATGTATCAAATATGCATATTCAATTTACTATTTTCTGCATTTATCATATACAAATATTGTGTCCATATTTGTCCCCAATATGTTACATTGCCTTGTTTGAACTGTAAAATGTGTGCACTAGTCTGAATAATCACCCATAAGTATGCCCATGTTTGCTGATCTATCTTAAAGGTAAAGTAATGGGTTCGTTGATCCCTTTTATTCAAAAAGAGCTCTTCCCAGGAGAATATCATAATAATATAGACAAAAGGGAGGATGTGGGGAAAGCAACAAATGAGGCAAAATATGACATATAGAAAACAAAATGGTTATGGAGTAAACATTCGGGTGACAACAACTCAGACGATACACAAACAATCAAAATAATGAAGAAAAAATTGGTTTCCCTATATACGTGTACCTGCAGTGTTGGTGTACGAGGCGCGTTTATGATCTTCATTATGTCACTTGATATGAAAAATTGACAAAAAATAATATTTAACTTGTGAAAGTAAATCCTGAGCCTGTAATAGCTGCTCTTCTTATTCCATTTGAATTAATAGAAACAACGCTGTCGCCTTTCTTGTTCTCATAGAATCATATGATATGAACTCCATGTTTTGTGAACGTCTTTCTTAACTGTCGTATTAGACTGACCAGTGTATATCGCGCATGGCACTTTAAATGTATTTTAGCGCGAAAATTAACTTACATTTAGCTGGATTTATTGCCGTCGTAGTTCCATCTTGTCGCCTTCGTACTTTTATTCGATGGAAACACGATGGGATTACGAGGTCTTCGCGAAGTCGTGTTGCCATCGTAAGACCTTCGGGTAGCTTCGTGATTCATTCGTGTAGACATCGTAATGTCAAAACTGCCCGATGGAAACGATGGAAACACGAATGCAATACGATGTTGAAAGATGCATTCCCGGTGACATTACGATGTTGAGGATGGTGATACGAACTCAATACGAACCCTCAACATCGGAAGCACCTTCGGAATGTTTCAACATGTTAAAAAATTTAGAACCCTTCCCGGAGTTGTCCCCGAAGGCTAGAAAAAGTGGCCGATTGTTCTACGATGGTTAAAGATGGCACTACGAATAGCCCGATCTGGATACGATCAGTCGCGATTTTGAAAATTTCCATAATCGTGTTACCATCGGCGTAAAAATCGGGACAGTGTGACGCGGGCATAATCAATTGCATTACACAATAAAACGTATCCTTCATGATAACACGAGGTCCCACAAAAAAGTGCACAAGTGAATTGAATAAAAAAATGATAAAATTCGTGTTTGCATGATCCTAGCTAAAAATGTAATTATAAGCATGGGAAGCTTCTTTTTGTAACTTCATAGGGTTGTAAAAGCGTTTTTTGTTGACTTAAGCAGAACTTATCATTGTGGACTTTAACGGTGCCACAAAGGTGTCATGATAACTACTTAATGTTCCAGAACAGTTCTCTTGACAGTTACTTACTGATTTAAAGAGGGGTTAGAAGTGATCTCTACTGTATACTACAAAAGCATATTTCATTCGTTCACAATAAAACATGTCACCAGAATGTTTTGGGATGTTTCAGAAAAAATGTGTTAATTTAGTGTTTGTGTTTCTCGGATAACAATATAATGATTGGTTCCCGGCTATATCTATGCGACTCCAGGGACTCTTCTGAAGATATTTTGTAGAAGAATCATTAAATGAAAATTAAATCTGCCGTCGAATATTGTAGATTTTTTTTTATATTGGATGACATTAATGAAGTTTACTATGATTATTAGAAAATTAAGACACGTCAGTTCCAACTCTTAAAGGAGTCTATTTTCAGTTAGGTCTATAAACCCAAAGGTTGCATAAGATTCAAACGTATTTAACAGACTTTTAAAACTTAGGGGTAGAAATGTTAGACTCTTTAGACCTAAACTCGGACCTTTGGTGAAAACAAACCATCAGTTGTCCCACCTGGGCCTTTTGGTCCATTAGACATTTGACCATTGCCTATAAAATGCTCCTTGTAGTTAAAAAAAGTATTGACGAAGGGAAATTTGACACTCTTTAAAAAATTTGGGGTAGGCCATTTAGACCATTTAGACCCAAGTTCGGACCTTTTGAAAGACAAACCATAAAATATCTATCTTTGGAGCTATGGTGAAGACAAACCATGAATTTTCCCACCTTGGCCTTTAGGCCCATTGAACCTTAGACCATTACCTATCATTTGTTCCTAGTGGGTAAACATGATTTACCAAAGGGAATGTTTGTCAGGTTCTTTTTTAAATTAGGGGTAGGCATGTTAGACCCTGCAGACATAAGTTTGGACCTATGGTGAGGAAAAAACATGAGTTGTACCACCTGGGCCTTTATGACCATTGGAACTGTGCTGTGTTTTTTTGCATTTGGTGTTATTATACAATAAGTGTAAAAACAAAGTCAATTGGTAGGAAATATTCGCTGTGTTCGTAACATTTTTTCTTTCTGCTTTCCTAACTCAATTTTGCTTAAGCAGTTGGACTTAAAGCCTGGACCATTTGATTTGTTTTAGGTATAATCTTAAACTATACATTAATTTTGTCGATTTTTGTCTTGTATATGATATGTAGCTGATGGTGAACCTTAAAGAAACTCTGTTAGTCCTAACTTTTATTTTTATTGTAAATTTCCGATGGTCAAAAACTTTTGGATCACAACATTTCAAAAACCTGAATTGTAGAACACAAGGCCATTGCGTTTCTCATAAAAATGAGAATGGAAATTGGGAATGTGTCAAAGAGCGTCAAAGAGAAAACAACTCAACCAGAGAACAGACAATAGCAGAAGGTCACCAAAAGGTCTTCAACGTAGAGCGAGAAATTCCCGCACCAGAGGCTTCCTTCAGAGTGTTTATGACTAAATATGTTGGTTATGTAGTAGTAGTGGGGGAAGTGGGGGTTCTGGGCCACTTTTTCTAATGCAAACCCTATGGGAGTGAGGTTAACCTCCCAGAGTTAACCTCCCTAATAAATGACGTCAATTTAAGTATTATGACATTAACTAATTAAATTAATTACTTTAGATAAGGTCATTATTAAGTGTTACTAATTAATTGTCGTTATTGAATAAGTATATATATATATTTTCTTTATATTTGATGACAATTCCCAGTCGTCTATAAATAGATACACAGGAAACCCCCATCTAAGTGTGTATTTACATATCATTATTGTATAAGATGTCTCTGGTATTATTTATTCACCTACGGTTATTTATCTCTGATTATTAAATCAATATTGAATGCGTGTTTAAACTTGTCCAGTATTGTACGTAGTGACCTTTAACATGTTGATACGTGTCAATAAATCCGCCATATTGAAAAATCGCGTCGGTCTTTTGAAATCATTAAATCGTTATATTATTGGCACTAATTATAATAATATATCTTCATATTTATGGAGTGATATTTTTGTTTGTTTTTAAAGTATTTAATCTTGAATTTATAATATAATTGCTAAATCATTGAAAGCGTTCGTTAACTTGTCTGTGTCGTATTATATAATCAAGTTTAGACTTGTCAATAATCCGATTTAAATGTAATCGCCATGTTGAAAATATTATAAACATTGTCGCGTTATGCAGTCTTTTGAAATAAGTAAATCATAATATTAATTTAATTAAATAGTATTATTCTTACAAAGATGAGATTTATCAAGTAGTTAATTTTAATGTGTTCGATGATACATACTCTTATATAATACGTCTTTTATTTAATATCCGACTATCATCCCTCCGTTAATCATATAATATACTGTATGAATTGAAAACTTATTTTATTATTTCCTCGATCATATTCACTTTAAAACTGAAATCCCTTTACTATAAAATGCCAAACTGATAAACCAAGACATTTCAACAGTTTCTGTTGATCTCAATAACCTGGTGTGATTAAGTACATGGGTGAATGACCATTGATGTAAACATGTCAAGTAATTCTTATCAAATAATGATTATTTCAACCTTTTTTTTATTAGGCTGTACTTAAACTTTTAAGTAATATTCATTCTTGATAAACTTATTCACTAATAAATGCTTTTATTTCAAGTTATTTGGTATTACATCAGACTAAAAATAAATTTTCTTTGCTAACAAAGAAAACTACGTCTGATCACTCCAACAGGTAAACAAGTTGCTTTCTTTAAAAAAAGAAATGCAATCGTAAACCCAAATGCTTGTTTGGCATTATATATATATTAGATAGTTGTTTAATAAAGATGTATTGTCTTATATTACTTTTGTTGTGCATAAGAATTAGAAACTGACATTGCCTGTTAAGTGGTTTAAATAATGTAATACCGGCTTCACACATCAACGTATAGATCCGACGTACGTCGGCCGAGGTAAAAAAAATCATGCACGCTACCAAAACGCTAGTAATTTTGATGCATTCAACCTGTCAATCATATCTGTATCGTGTGCACAACGAGCTTAAAGTGTGTATTGGGTGTGCGTAAAGTGTACCTTAGCGTTTCTCCTGGTCTTCCTACATTCCCAACTGCAGGTCTGTCTATATGTGAATGTTTGTCAATAAGTCTGTCACATTCGCCCGTCTGTTTACATGTTTACCAGTCCGTCTATGTCCACTGGTTCGTCTACATGTTCACTAGCTTTGAAATAGCTAGTGCGATTATTTCAGTGATTTGTGTCTATTGTTTTTATGTAAGTGATTATTGTGCACCGTACCCATAATTTTAGGGACGCGAATTGCAACTGATATTTTACAGTTTTTTCTTGCGATGTGTTGTCCTTAAGGTTTGGTTCATTTGGGAGGGTTGGGTTTATGGCCACCACATTGTTTATGTGCCAATGTCCATTCTAAAGCCAGAAACATGTAGTACAGTGGTTGTTGTTCATAATTCATGTCGGTCAAGTTGTTTTCGTAAATTATTTTGTTATCAATAAGGCTGTTTAGTTTTGTTTGATTTTTGTTTTTAAATCTTAATGATTTCCTTAATGGTCGGGGCATTTAATAGCCGACTAAATAGTAGGTTTTTTTTTCATTTTTGGAGGCCGCTCGGTGGCCTTTAAAGACTTACTACCACGTCATTGTAACTCTGGTTGGTATTTTTATCATTAGTGCTGGACCATGGTCGATCCTATATGCACCTTTGAGGCAGGCGGGATATTTTTGTAGATCTTGTACAGCTCAAACTAATGTGAGTAGTTCCTGTACTTCTATGTCTAGTCCCATGTTGCATGGTTAGAGAGGGTGTAATATCTTCTGTAGGTTTGATGAAGTTTCACCCGTATCGGACTTCTTTTCCTAAATGAAAGTTTTAAGGCGACGAGTATTTTTGTATGCAATGTGCCCTTAACGTGTCTAAAACTTATCTGTAGCGTTTTCAACGCTCGTGTAGCGTGTATATTATGTGCGTGCAGTTTACAGGTACATGTATATACGTTTGACAAACGCTTGAGCTGAATGATTTTTTTTATGTTCCATTAAAATTTTCCTGAAGTAAAAGCGTTCACCAAGCGTATACCTTTGCATTTCGACGTACTTCAAACTTATGGAACGCGTGTTTAAACGCTTGCGTAAAGTTCCTCTGGTGAGCAACTAAGTTACGCATACGATGATACGGACTTTGTTAATTTTCTTTTTTGACTGATTGTTTTACATTGTCATTTCGGGGCCTTTTATAGCCGACTATGCGGTACGTGCTTTGCCTGTTGTTGAAGGCCGTACGGTGACCCATAGTTTGCATTTCTGTGTTATTTTGGTTTCTTGCAGATAGTTGTCTCATTGACACCAAACCCGATATCTTCTTTTTTTATATTCGATATCTTATCGCCGACCTGGTTAAGTCTGCTAAAAATGCATGCATGATTCATTTTTAGGTTATCAGTCGTAATTAAAGTGGCACATTTAATTCGTTGTTTCATTGCTTGAAGTATCATTTCTTACATCTGCATGGTCAAATGTGTATTTTTTTAAAATAAATTTTAGATTTAGATTTCAGTCACGGTTATTTTTTCCCCCTTCATATTGAATATCTATACTTATCAGTCGCATTTTAATGACGAAAAGGATTCAGAGGTTATTAAAAAAAGTTAATAATGTTGCAATATTTAAACAAAGAAAATAACTTTAAATTTGCAATATTAATGAAAATAAATACGGACATAACTTTCATAATTAATTTTAACGTTATTTTCAATAAACGATTTTTTTTTTAATCCTCGTTTTTACACCTATTTGAGGCACGTATTTATGATTATATTTCCATGTCATTGGTCTATCCTAAACGTAAAATTTTAAAAAGTGCTAATACTTTTTTTAAAGATATTATTTTTAATTGTTCTCGTTCAAAATATTTTATTTTTTCATATTCAATATCTATTTAATTTTATTTTTAATAACCATTTTTTTTTTTATTAAAGTTGCAATATTTAACCAAAAAAAAATAACTAATTTAATCATATGCAAGAAAGACTTCCCTTTCATTTCAGTATAAAAAAATAAATAGCTTGCTTTTTACAACATGTACATCTTCACTAAACGTAAAATCTAAAATAAAATGCTACTAAAACTCTTTCTAAAGATTTTATTTTTAATTATTCTCGTTCAGAATATAAAGCGCATTGTTTACATGAAATCTTATCTCATATCTAAACACAGCTGGTTACATCGTTTGACTAATTAAAATACTACGCATGTAGGTTAATATTAACAGCTTGTAATCGTGTGCAAGAAAATATTATATCATAATAAATTTTAGATCATACGTAAAATATCTCTATAGCAACTTAAGATGCTAATGCATATTCAACAGATTTGTAAGCTATTGCGCATGCATTTGAAAGGTGGTCATTGCTATTGCGCATGTATTTGAAAGGTGGTCATAGAAAGACCAGAAGTGTTCCGACTAACATCCGGTGTTCCGAAAGACTACATCACTCGTCCAATATATACTGCGTAAACCCTCAGGGGTTTACGCAATTAGACTGAACTGATTATCGATCGAAAAAATTTGCCGGATTTGAAATTAACCAATCAGATTACGTAAATTACGGAATTTCCACAATTCAGGAAAATTCTGCTATATAAACGCTGTGAATTGCAGAGCTCGTACAGTCTTATCGATGACATTCTAAAGGTGAAATCAAGTTTACATTAACAGTATCTTAACGATTTAAAGGTTTGGTATGGCTAATAATTTGTTTATTTTAAACAACTTTTAACGTTTAATAGTAAAGGATTGTATGATATGAATTAAAGTTTTCTTGATAATTTTATTTTTGAATTACCAACTAATTTAACGAATAAAAAATAAATGGAATAGACATATGCTTATTTTCAAAATAATGAGAGGAAAAAGGGGGGAGTTTGTATTTTAATTTTGAGTTCTCGAAAGTTTGAAGTAGACTCCTGCACTGGTAAGGTGTACTGACTTAGGGCAGTGTCATTTAGCTAACAACGGAGAGGAAGTGTCATGTGGCATGCCCCGCTATAGTCAGGAAGACCTCTCCGACTAAAACCTTTGCAGTCTTGCTTAACTGCGAGAGCAGCTCTGTTTCCAGTGATGGAAATGTTGACGGGCGGTGACTACTTTGGCGAAAGCCTTAGTCAAACATTCTTGAATATCAATCAGATCGTTATTCATATCAGTATCAAGACTGGGAACCCACACGGTCGGTAGACTGAGGAGTCGTTTTTCCGACCCGTGGACGAGTACCAGTGGCGATAGGCTCCTTTGATATGAATAATAACTGGTTGTCCGTATCATATTATGAGGAATAATAAAAATAAAAATAAAAATGCTTTAACAATATTGAGCACACTTTCACTTTTCAGGCTAAAAAGATGGAACCAGCATCGAAAAAAATGAAGATGTCCGTATATAAATGCGACACTTGTGGAAAATCATTTTCACAAAAGCAAGGTTTATCTCGCCATCAAAGGACTGCTCACTCGAAAGAGAAACTTCAATGCAGATTATGTAGTATATCGTTTAATAGACGAGACAACTATTTACGTCACATGAAGAGACACGAATTCCAACAAATTGGAGGTGGTAGAACAGAAGCTAATACAGATAAGGAAAACGAGTCGGAACCTTGTAATTTCAAGGCTCTTAATGGGACCGTAGAAACACATATCTTCGAAGCGAAAGGATTAAATAAATTTGATCCGATGACATTTTTGAAGAGTCAGTATGACGATGTAAAAGAAATCATCAAATTTAAAATAAAAGAAAGGGGTGGTATAAAATGGTACGTATCAATGAAAGTGAAAATGAGCCGACGAAAAGGAGACGACGTAGAAACAGCAGAACCTCATTTCCGGGGGAAATGCCAGACCAGTTTAAAATTGGAGGATATCGAAGCCGGATTAAAGGAATCTATCAAAAAGATGTATACATCTTTCATTGAATATCAGAGACAAGGAAGTAATTGGACGGTGGATAAAGTGGTAGATCTTACTATACATATGGCAAGGTACAGACCCTTAAAAGGTTCAAGTTATATTCCTCTTCCAATTAAACTCAGATCAAAACATGCCATTATCAATGTCAAAAATAAAGACAGCAAATGTTTCATGTGGTCGATTTTGGCAGCAATTCATCCAGCGAAATGTCACAGAGAGCGAGTTTGGAAATACAAGGAACACACTTCAAGCTTAAACTTTGATATCATCATGTTTCCTGTGAAATTAGCCGACATTCCCAAGTTCGAAAAACAGAACACAATATCGATCAACGTGTTTGGGTTTAACAAAGGCGAAGTATTCCCTATACACATTTCAAAACATCGATTTGAACAACATGTTAATCCACTCATGATATCGGACAACAAGAAGTCACATTATTGCTGGATTAAGGATCTCAATCGGTTATTAGGGGACCAGCATAGCCATCGCGCACGACATTTTCACTGTCCATACTGCTTACATGGATTTACCAAAGAAAGAATATTAAGCAACCACCTACCATACTGCCAGACCCACGGACCACAGAAAATTGAACTCCCAACTGAAGAAAATAAGTGGTTACATTACAAAGATATTCGTAAACAACTTAAGGTTCCATACGTTATTTATGCAGATTTTGAATGTCTTCAAGAACCAATAGTTGATAGTAACGAATGTGATCAGAAGACGAAAAAGACTACGTTACATGTACCATGTGGCTTTGCTTACAAAGTGATAGGTCTGACACCTGAAATATCAAATGAACCAGTAGTTTATCGGGGTGCTGATGCTGCTGATAAATTTGTGGAGTGCATGGTAAAAGAACAGGAAGAAATAGAACAACGATTTAAGCATTGCGAACCCATGATCATGACTGGGAGTGATTGGCAATCCTTTAAGAAGGCAACCATTTGTCACATATGTAAAAAAGAACTAGCAGACATGAGAGTACGAGATCATTGTCACGTGACTGGAAAATTTAGAGGGGCAGCTCATAACGACTGTAATATCAATTATAAGTTTACAGGTCGAATTCCAGTTGTTTTTCACAATCTTAGAGGATATGATAGTCATTTAATTATGCAAGCTATTGGAAAAGTTGAAGGAAAGCAGCTTAATTGTATCGCTAATAATATGGAAAAGTATATTTCTTTTTCATTAGGATGTATGGATTTTATAGACTCTCTACAGTTTATGTCTTCCTCATTACAAAAGCTCGTTGAAAACCTGGCAAAAGAAGGTTCGAGTAAATTTAGACACATGACAAGCCACTTTGGAGAAGAACAGATAAGTCTACTTCTGCGAAAACAAGTATACCCATACGAGTATTTTGATTTCGAGGCAAAGTTTGCGGAAACTCTACTACCACCGATTGAAGATTTTTATAGTACACTATCGGGAGAAGGTATAACCACACTGGATTATGCACATGCACAACAGGTATGGCAATTGTTTAACATACAGAATCTCGGACAGTACCACGATCTATACGTTCTATCAGATGTCCTTGCATTAGCCGACGTCTTTGAAAATTTCAGGGAGATCTGTCTCAACTACTATGCACTGGATGCTGCACATTTCTATACCTCGCCCGGTTTAGCCTGGCAAGCTGCCTTGAAAATGACAGGTGTGAATTTAGAATTACTCACTGACGTAGACATGCATTTGTTTATAGAGAAAGGTTTAAGAGGGGGAATATCAACGATATCCCAGCGTCATGCTAAAGCTAACAATAAAAATGTTCCAAATTACGACGAAAATGAACCAAATAGCCATGTGATGTACCTAGATGCCAACAACTTATACGGATGGGCCATGTCTCAGGCTCTTCCTGTTAAAGACTTCAAATGGCTAGACGATTGTGAAATTGAAAACCTTCATATAAGTGACATTGCAGATGAGAAAGAAAATGGTTATATACTAGAAGTTGACCTAGAATATCCAAAGGAACTGCACGATGACCACAGCGAATATCCACTCGCTCCCGAAAAGTTGAAGGTTACAGATGAAATGTTATCGCCCTATGCGAAAAAGCTATTGGAAGATTTAGATTTAAAAGGAACGTCGACTGAAAAATTGATACCGAATTTATATCCAAAGGAAAAATACGTGGTACATTATAGGAATTTGAAACTCTACTTATCACTTGGAATGAGACTTACCAAGATTCATAGGGTACTCGCGTTTGAGCAACGACCCTGGCTAAAAAAAAATATATCGATTTTAACACAGAGAAAAGAAAACTTGCAAAGAATGAGTTTGAGAAGGACTTTTTTAAACTCATGAATAATGCAGTCTTTGGAAAAACAATGGAAAATTTAAGGAAAAGAACAGATATAAAGCTTTTGAGTGATCAGTCTAAAGCAAGAAAACTTATCAGCAAACCAACGTTTCATGCCTTTAAAATATTCAACGAAAAGTTGGTGGCAGTTCACATGCTAAAACAACGATTATACTTGAACAGACCCATTTACGTTGGATTTGCTATACTCGATTTGTCAAAGACACTAATGTATGACTTTCATTATAACTATATGAAGAACAAATATGGACCCAAAGCAAAACTCTTATTTACTGACACAGACTCATTATGCTACACCGTTAGCACTAATGATATATATCAGGATATGATGGAGGACAATCACTTGTTTGATACATCAGAATATGACCCAAATCATCCACTACATAGCACATTGAATAAGAAGGTGTTAGGAAAGATGAAGGATGAAACACATGGTATTCCCATACAGGAATTTGTCGGCCTCAAGTCGAAGATGTACTCATTGATATATGAGGAGAATAAACAACTCTGCGAGAAGAAAACAGCAAAAGGTATAAAGAAGAGTGTGATCAAACATGACACAAGACACGAACATTATAAACAATGTCTGTTCAATAAAGAAATCCACATGTCTACCATGACACATATCCGTTCATATGACCACAAGTTATATAATATATCCATCAACAAACTGGGCTTATCCCCTTATGATGACAAAAGATACTTACTAGATGATGGGATACAAAGTTTAGCCTATGGACATTGGAGAATTTAATTAGGATGAAGGTCAATATTCTAATCACTTTGTTTCTATCATTTGACGGTAGAGGACGTGTTTTAAGAGCTCTCTGAGATGTCAAATACCTGTCCAGATTGTGGCACGGAATTTTCGAGAAAAGATGCTATGTTGAGACATTATAGGAGAAAACACGAAACCAATCAACCATATCCACCGAGCAGTCATGCGTATCCACCACTGCCTCCTCCACCACCACCACCACCACCACCGCCGCCTCCACCGCCTCCTCCACCACCACCACCACCGCCTCCACCGCCTCCTCCACTACCACCGCCACCGCCGCCGCCGCCACCGCCGCCGCCGCCACCGCCGCCGCCACCGCCGCCGCCACAAAATGTCCAACTACATCATCCATTCACTATGATGTTGGCTGGACCTACTGGTTCAGGTAAGACGTTTTGGATGAAAACATTATTGGAGCGAGCACGGACTATGATAAAACCATCACCTGAGAGGATTATATGGTGTTATAAACGATGGCAGCCATTATTTAGTGAAATGCAACAGACAGTCAAGAACATAATGTTTATTCAAGGTTTACCTGAAAATTTGAATGATGATTCATTCATTGACTCTAGATATCCAAGTTTAATCATCCTAGACGATTTAATGAGAGACGTCACCAATAGTAAGGATGTGTGTGAACTATTTGTCGAGGGCAGTCATCACAGAAACCTAAGTGTAGCTTGTATACTGCAAAATGCGTTCTCGAAGGGAAAGGAGAGTAGAACCATGAGCATCAATAGCCAGTATATAGTCCTATTCAAAAACCCACGTGATCAAGTTGGGCCAACCATATTTGCTAGACAGATGTATCCTAATAATCCGAAGAAATTCATGAATAAGTACAAAGAAGGGACACAACGACCATATGGAAGTCTATTCATTGATCTGAAACAAGATACACCGGAAGACGACAGATTAAAACTTAATATATTTGAAAGCAAGAACATGGTTGGTGGGGGTGATTCTAAGAAGTATATTAGCAGAAAAGAACTAGAACCACATCAGTTTGAAGAATCATTTCAAAGTGATCAGACGTATTTACCAGACGATAAAGAAATCATGCCTTCATGTGATGATTGCGGTGTAATCTTTGAAAGCGTTCCTGATTTAGCTAGACATATGAATAAGTGGTGCCCGGAAAACAATGATTTAAAAAGAAAAAGGGAAATTGAGGATGAAGTCATACCCTCAAAGAAGCCTCGTGTAAACGAAATTGATATAGAAGGTGGAGAAGATATGGCTTTTATGAAATTAGCTGAACTTGCCAGAGAGGCAAATTCAGATATATGGGAAGAAAAAGTTGATAAATACATCGATGGTGACATGATAGAAGACCACGCCAGGAGTAAGGCTAATCGCAAACTGAAAGACGAGGATATGGATCAGTTGATGTCCAGATATAGTAGTTTAATTGAGTATTTACTACAGTTACAAAATGGTAATCTGCATGGCAAAGTCATGAATAAGATCACAGAGCTAGTTAACGATGACATGGATTACGAGAAAGCCATCAAAGTAGCTATCAGGAAATATAAACCTCAGTTGGGAATTTATCTAGATGAAGTTATTGACAACGAGACTAACAATAGTTATGAAAGTGAAGATAATAACGATGATGATGATAACGAGGAAGAGGAAGGAGAGGAGGATGAAGACGATGAAAACGATGAAAGCTAAACTATACTTGTCATATATCGAATCAAGCAATATTATGTAAAATGGTTACATTGGTTAATCAAATTCAATTCTTGGATTAAAGCTCGCGATATTTGAGAGAGTTAACTACCCCGGAAAGACTAACTTCAAGTCTCGACAGTTTACACTCCTGCACGAAAGATAGCATACTGTTGGCCCTTTCGTGAGGTTATAGATACTGTTGAGTGGTAGACGACTCTCTATTTCTTTTATGTATTAAATAGTTATATATATTTTTGTTATATTGTAAAGGCACCATGTGGATGGCTCTCCGACCCATGTTTGTCTGAATTGACGGGGATATTAAATATTGTACATAATATTGTTATTATTATTACTAGTGTGGTACCAAGAAGCCGAAACTTAAGAAAAACAAACTCATTAGGAATAGAGTCACACAGAAACTCTCGTTCTCGTATTTGCGTGGATAAAATCTTTAATCGATATACAAAAGGCTTAAACATCTATATAGCAATAATCAATAATATCAATCAATTACATCAGATTTTTAATATACACTCATCTATGACATACACAAAGTAATTAATTTAATTAATTAATGTCATAATACTTAAATTGACGTCATTTATTAGGGAGGTTAACTCTGGGAGGTTAACCTCACTCCCATAGGGTTTGCATTAGCAAAAGTGGCCCAGAACCCCCACTTCCCCCACTACTTGTAGTGATTGATACTTGAGTCTTAGAGAACAAGATTTATTTCAGTCTTAGTGAAATGCTTTGGACAAACTTTTAGTATTTGTACATATTCTTATTTCGATGCTTTGTGTCTATAGCTATTGGCTTAAAATAATGTTAGTGTGGTTTTCTTTAGTGGTTTCATACCGATCTTTTAAGTTAGTCTATTTTCAATTGATTTTACAGTTTGTTCTTATGTTGTACTGTTACGCCACTGTCCAAGTTCAAGGATGGGTCGAACGCTCACAAACATGTTTAACTCTATTTGCATGCATATTTTGTATGTGCCTGTCCCAAGTTATAGAAGCCTATAGTTCCGTGGTTGTCGATGGTTCATGTCTGTCGACTTATCTTTGATTTTTTGTAAAAAGAAAATATAGCCGACCATACGGTATGGGTTTTTGTCATTATTGAAGGCCGTATGGTTGGCTATGATTGTTATATCCCAATAGTCTAGATGAAAGCCATTAAATGCCGGGAAGCTCGCCATATCTTATATGGTATATGGTTTGTTTTAAAGTTTTTTCATGTTGAAGGTAATAGGTAAGCTCTTAGTAGGATTCACTGTCTAATGTCTCGTTCACACGTACAAAAAAAATGTACATTTAATTGAACTCGACTCGATTTATCCCCACCTTTATATCGCTAAAAAAGGGGAATGCGTAAATTGATCTTAAACTACAATTGCAATTGAGCTGAAAATTTAGTTTTTGGCCATTTACCCAGTTAAACAACAGAATCCAAAGTTTTTCGTGAATGGCCGAGAAGTCGATTTTGCTATTCTCTCATGCACCGCTTGGTTGGATGCATTTATTCTTCTCTAGTGATTTTGCGAAAAAGGTAGCAACCATTTAGTTTGGGGTTGTTTTTTTTTTTGGGGGGGGGGGGGGGGGGGGGTAACAATCTTTTTTTTTGGCGACAAGACGAAAACAATTTTTCTTTCAATTTTAGCATATGCTGAGGCTGAAATAAATATTTTTTGTTTTCCAAAAGCTGGATTCAAACTTATCAAAAAGATCCATAGACCCTTCCCCGCGCCAGAAAATCAAATGGTTGCTGTCTAATTTCGATTAAGCATACTTTTTTAAATGTTCTTTTTTGGAGATTTTCTTTAGTCACCATGTTTTACTTAATTTTGGTAAATTTTAAATTTTAAATCTGAAATTAATATACAGATGGTCGAAACACGATGGGGTGGATCGAAGTCCCCGGAGGTATGGCACAGGGTCCGTGTAACACTTATCAATTCAAAGTTTCAAAAAGTTTTGAAATTTTTGATTTTTGGAATTTTGATCGAAGTTTTAAAATATCAAAATTTCAAATTGTGTAAAAGTTTTGAAATTTTGAAATTTTAACCAAATTATTAAAATATTAAAATTCTTAATATCGTTTAAAAATTTGATAGTTTAGGAATTTGATCAAAATTCTAAAATATTAAACCTTACGTTCAATTTTGATTATTTCACTTTTTGAAAGTTTGATTTTTTAAATTTTTGATTAAAATATCAAAAATAGAAAGGGGCGAAAAGAGGGGTATATGTAAACACTGATGTAAACACGGCTCGATAACAATCATTCTTAGTTATAAATAAATAGCACGAAATATATCAAATCATTTTTAATTACAAAAAAAATAATGAAAAGAAGTCGTTTTTTTCATAAAACATATTAGACATCACATGGGATAACAGTATCCTGAAATATTAAGGTTGTGCATCTATCAACAAAATTAGTTAAACCTATTTAAACCGGAATCAAATAAGTTGATTTAAATCTCTTATATAAGGTTAGCTTTTGAGATAAATAATTCAAAGCTATTTGGTGTTTCTAGTGCCCAACATTTAGAAGTTACAGTGAAAACTGACCAACTCGCAGTAAACCAAATAGTATTATTCGCCTTTTTGGCGTTCCTGATGAAGGTAGATCCAGAAAAAGCGCTTCGGTCGCATGCAACTTTAAACGTTTTGTTTTCTTTTTTATCGATTGCATGACGATAATATATTGCCTTTTATGACTTATTTCAGTTCCAAGATATGATACGGAAGGAAGACTTAATGTATAGCGTCGCAATGAACGTTCTGCTAGGCGTGCTTCAGCTGGCCACTAGATAAAAAAGTGTACTGGTTCAGTGATTATAGACGTCATACTAAACTCCGAAATATAACAATGAACTTAAATTAAAATCATACAAGACTTAAAAGGACAGAGGCTCCTGAATTGGGACAGATGCACAAATGAGGCGGGGTTCAACATGTTTCGTGAGATCACAACCCTCCCCTATACCTCTATAATGAATGAAAAACACACAGTAATATGAACAATAAAACGCACTTGAAAAGGAAATACAAGTCATATGTCAGAATAGGAAACATAATCTAAATGACAATGATAATAAATTAACAAAGGACTACTATATATAAAGCTAGCAGTTACTGTTATACGGCAGCCCCAGACCTCAATTAAACTATATAGCTAATTGAAAGGTTATGTCTTCATTATGCACACTCTCTGCCTGTTGTATTTATTGCTAATTTGTTCCGGAACATTCATGAAATATTTGTCACTGGCAACCAAAAAATTGATAATTAAAAATACGTACATTACGAAAAAACTTAGGATTCAACTCCCTCTAACAAAGTAGCCCTTATAGAAGGATTTTGATATGTTTTAACTTCACTTTGGCCAAACACCTCTTCAATTGTTTCGGTTCTTATTTTTCTTGACTTTTAAATTTCAGTTTTCAGCGTGCCGTAGGTGAATTCTTTACTTAAAATTCTGCGTTTTACATTGTACTGGTTTTTCGAGAGCATCATTGATGTATGGCCAAAAATGGAAAAATCCATCATGCAGCTGACAGTGTGGCTTCTCTTTACACGCCCCATATTTCAATCATTTTATTGATTTAGTTTTGTCAAACACTGTTTACATTTTTACGACTTTCATTATAAATTAGGGTGCGCAAAAAGTGTCAAAAACGACACCAGCAGACATCCTTAATACAAAAAAAAAAAAATCCCTTTCCTTTTATTTATTTTTTAAAAACAGTGGTTGATTTAGGACCCATGATGGAGCTACGTATATGATAACCAGTCCAAACGTTGTATGTCTATAAGGGAGCAACTATATTACTTTAAAAGTGGGGTGTGGTTGTTTTGTCGAAGCGCTAACAATTTTTTTTAAGTTTTTCATCGCTATAATCAAATTATCTGGTTCAAACTTTAACACTATAAGGCATGGAGAAAATTTGGATTCAGAATATTTCTTTTGTCCTTTGCTTGCACAGAATATTATTTTTTCATCAAATTGGGGATCAGAATATTTCAATGTACCATTATCGAAGCCCCTCTTGGAAGTATCAAAGTAAATAAAAGTGACTATGTATATATTGGATACCCCAAAAGATGACCATTTATCGCTGAAATAAACTTTTGAAAAGAATTTTCAATTTTCAAAATGCCGACACCTACAAATGGATAGATGGTCGCTTAATGTAGTACAGCGGCAACTATTACATAAATATGAATGCTGAAAATAATTTTATGGTATACGTTTATATATGATATGAATGGTTTCAACTTTTACAAAACCAGAGCTATAAGTTGGATATAAACGTTTACTTTATTTGGCCTTTTTATTTTTATTTGACTTTATTTGCCTTTTTTACTTAATTTGATTCGAGCGTCACTGATAAGTCTTTTGTAGACGAAACGCGCGTCTGGCGCAAAAACCGACAAAATTTATATCCTGGTATCCATGTATGATGAGTTTCTGTAGATACCTTGTAACAGTATCTTGGCTCCAATCTACTAATATTTGATCTTAGTACTCTTAATTCAGCGTAAATAAGATATATATATATATATCAAAAACCTCCACATTGTTGACTAGTACAACCTTAATTGGGACAACCTTAATAGGGACAGCATGCATTCAGTATTCCTACCGTACTAAAAAAAGAATATTAACTAAAATCATTGATACAAGGCAATATAATTATGATCGTCATAGAACTGATAAAAATGAAAACATAACGTTAAAAGTAACGACCGAAGCGCTTTTCTGGATCGACCTTCTAGAGACCGCTCAAAGCTAAATACTTAGGGCCAACAACTTACAAAGAACAGATTTAAACGTTAAAAATGATTGTTCATAATGTACATGGAATGATATATTCGTTAGCCAACATGATTGCAGAAAGTAAGAAGTCGCAGAGCAAAAAAAAAAAAAATGAAATCAAAAGAGATAATACACCGTGTATTGAGCCTTTTTATTGCTTAGAGTTGAGTAGAAAATATATATACATGCTCAACCTAACCATACTATTTGGCCTACTGCGAGTTGTTCAGTTTTTACTGTTACTCCTAAATTGTAGGTGCTAGAAAAACAAGAAAATAAAATGGCCAATATCAGAGCCGTACGTCTTGTTTTGAAATGAATTCTCTTCTTTTGAAAAATATTTATTTTATCATACAATTTTTCACCGCTTACAACTCACCGCTTACAACTATCTGTCGGGATTAACTTTTAAGTATCATAAAATTAAGAATGGAAATGGGGAATGTGTCAAAGAGACAACAACCCGACCAAATAAAAAACAACAGCAGAGGGTCACCAACAGGTCTTCAATGTAGCGAGAAATTCCCGCACCCGGAGGCGTCCTTCAGCTGGCCCCTTAACAAATATATACTAGTCCAGTGATAATGAACGCCATACTAATTTCCAAATTGTACACAAGAAACTAAAATTAAAATAATACAAGACTAACAAAGGCCAGAGGCTCCTGACTTGGGACAGGCGCAAAAATGCGGCGGGGTTAAACATGTTTGTGAGATCTCAACCCTCCCCCTATACCTCTAACCAATGTAGAAAAGTAAACGCATAACAATACGCACATTAAAATTCAGTTCAAGAGAAGTCCGAGTCTGATGTCAGAAGATGTAACCAAAGAAAATAAACAAAATGACAATAATACATAAATAACAACAGACTACTAGCAGTTAACTGACATGCCAGCTCCAGACTTCAATTAAACTGACTAAAAGATTATGATTTCATCATATGAACATCAGGCACAATCCTTCCCGTTAGGGGTTTAGTATCATACCATCATAACATATATGAGAAGAACATAACCCGTGTCATGCCAACAACTGTTTTTAGAATAAATGTATTTAGTTCCGATGCAAAGACCTTATCAGTGACTCAATATTAACGCCAAAATATGCAATCTTTAATGACTTGACAACAGTATCGTAATTATATTAGCCTTTTCAATAGTCGTCTGGCGCGAAAAGGACGATAACTCAATTTTAGAATTTAATATTTTTGGAGACGGTCAATTTCCGGAATTTCATGCTTGATCATCCCGATTTTTTCTTTGTCCGTTGACAACAGAATTATTGCTGCATTCTTTGACAATAAGGTATATTTAACAAGGCAGTATTATCAATTTATTATCGTGGTATCAATATATGTTAGAAATGTTAGATTCCTGAATTATTTGTAACTTTGGCAAGGACAATTCATCACGTCCCCTGAAAACATGATTTTGTAAAATATCACTTATCGGCATCTCCGGGCGGCAAGCCAGATTAATTTCCTGATGATCTTTACTACAGCATTCTGATTGGTATTAATTGCTACATATTACCGCTTTTTTGTAAATCGATGTTTGTTTACATTATCAACAAATGTGAGTAACATTCTAGGTCGAGTTGTCGTTCGTGGTGTATAGTTTGTTCCAAACCATTGTTTGTTTCTGGTACAAGTTGGCAGTTGTTTATCAACAATAAAGTTGTTGCAACATAAACACATGTTATTTTCAGTGTCTATGTGTGTTAGTTCTTTCTTTCTAATTAGTTATGATTGTTCATAAAAACAAAATGTTTTTAAATTCATTTGGAAGACAGGATTGTCATATAATTGTTATTTCCCTTGTTTAAAAATAGAAATTGCGTGTTTCTATATTTAACGATTTGCATGACACTATTTAGTACATATTTGTTAAATAATATAGATATTGCTGTTTTGAATTCATTGTTAAAGAGAATTATATATGTTCTAAAATTCAATATTTGCATCGTTGCTTATCATTTATAACCTTTGTTGAAAGACTTAATAATTTTAGATAAGTTGTTTGAAAATATTGTTGGTTACAAACTTCCATCTGTTGTTTGATTGAAAGCAGTCAATGGCACTTTTCAAGAACTGCCAACGCTAATACTGTATATGGTTGGTAACAACATTGAATGATTGAGATGTTTATGAACTGACATTCAGTCCGACCATGGGAAGCTGTGCTTTGCCGGATGCGTGCTAAATTATTGGAGTCATTCAATGCTACATTTCTCTACTTTAGGTCTTCATAATAAAAATTTTACTTATTGAACAAAAATATATATTGTTTTCATTGATTTTATTTAGATAGGGCTATCACATTCGGCATCCATCGTATTTTTATTTATCAGTTGTCAAATTAGACCAATCTGTGGTCTGCATCCCCTGCATAATTGATCCTTTTACATACATGTCAGACCCCACTCCTTTATTTCTTTAATGGCTTTCAGTTATTTGGTGGACACAGGGAATTGATTCCCAGTTCCCTCCCCAAACTCCTACTTCACTCCATATTATGTTCCTCTGCACTCTTATTTTTTCATCAACAAGAATTATCCCTGTTTTATCAAACTTTTCTCACGATTAAGACCACCCTGCCTCAAGCTTTCATCCATCAAATTCTCATTTCTAGTCCTCTTATTCCACAGTTCCCATGATTCTGTCCAACCCCTTTAAAGTGTCACAATGACTCGCACCCATTAACAACCCATCATTCGACAAATTATATTAAACAACCTGATTTGTCTCCTATATGCAAAAATTACGAGTCAGGTTTTTTTGCTTTAATATAAATGGCCATTTTTTTCACACATCTCGTTTTTGAACTCCCATGCGTATTTGTTACTATCAACTACATGGCATCAATGCACACAATTCAAACTATCTTTTCACAAAACCACAAAAATTGCTTAGCAAATACATTCTCAGGGTTTTTAATAAAGTTTACTTTGCGAGTACAAAGTGAGGAATTAATTATAAAACAATTTGGTAAAGCAAAATAAATATCTAAAAGATGTTTTAAAAATAGACTATAGTGGATGAGCTACCCCTTCGTGTAACAAGATTTATCTCTCCTGGGATTTAAACACATTGAGATTGAGATGAATTGTTTCCCTTTGATAACAACCAGTTCCAAAGCAAGATTATTTGTTTGATGATTTTTAATTGATAAACAATATTTTGATAAAGGAAAAGGATAATACTTTCAATTTCAACATGTTCAAGGTCTCACAAAGGCTTTTTCACCTTCTATTCTAATTTTATATTAAAAACCCAAATTTAGATGAAAAGGCTAATTATATCCCTTCTTAATAAGTCTATTCACAGGTTTTGTAAGTTTTTGAGGTGAATATTGACACCTTTGTGCTTTATAAAGAATATTTCCATAAAAAATTGGATGTGAAATACCTGAACGTATTAGAAGTCTGCATGTTGAGCTATATTTACGAATGATGTCTTTATACCGATGATAAAATTTAGTAAATGTTTTGACTAGTTTGTGATATCGGAAACCCTGGTGTAATAATTTTTCAGTAATACATAAATTTCTCTCGTTAAAATCTAAAACTTTATTACATACACGAGCGAATCGTACAAGTTGAGATATATAAACACCGTAAGATGGTGACAAGGGAACGTCACCATCTAAAAACGGATAATTAACGATAGGAAATGAAAAATCATCCCTTTTATCATAAATTTTAGTATTCAGCTTTCCATTAGTGATATAGATATCAAGATCGAGAAAAGGGCAGTGGTCATTGTTAGTATTAGCTTTATTTAAAGTAAGTTCAACAGGATAAATTTCATTAATATACATACTGAAGTCGTCATTATTGAGAGCCAAAATATCATCCAAATATCTAAAAGTATTATTAAATTTGTTTATCAGATGTTGTTTCGATGGGTCTTTGCTTATTTTTGTCATAAATATGTTTTCAATATGTTTTCAATTCATATTGTTTCGTTTCGTTCCGCTTTTATTTCGTTTCGCTTTTTACAGGTACCCCTCTTTTTGCCCCTTTTCTATTTTTGATATTTTAATAAAAAATTTAAAAAATCAAACTTTCAAAAAGTGAAATAATCAAAATTGCACGTAAGGTTTAGTAGTTTAAAATTTTGATCAAATTCCTAAACTATCAAATTTAAAAACGATATTTAGAATTTTAATAATTTAATAATTTGGGTAAAATTTCAAAATTTCAAAACTTTTACACAATTTGAAATTTTGATATTTTAAAACTTTGATCAAAATTCCAAATATCCAAAATTTCAAAACTTTTTGAAACTTTGAATTGATAAGTGTTACACGGACCGCACAGCATGACCCCTCCAGGATTGGAAAAAATTAAAAACGATCAAAAACAGAACTAATGGGATTGTGCTGCAAATAGAAATTGACCTGTATTTCTGATAGTGCTAAATCATTGAACAAGATTGAAAAAACATCATTTGTTCCAATCTCAACTTGTCATCTATTTTAATGTATACATTGTATTCGACCTTTTAACCCCACACAGTAGTGAAATTTTAATTCATGCAATCGGCAACAAATGTACACAATGTATATCTATAGCACCGTTAAGGGTCGAAAGATCGAATACAATGTATAAACAATTACACAAAGAAGAGTATTTAAACAACAAACACGTAACAAGAAGTTGAAATAAATTTTCCAACATGCGAAACCTTAATTATTATACAATATCGGCTTAATTGGTAGCAGAGGCGGATTTAGCGGGATGGCAGAGGGCCATAGTCCCCACTTTTCACATTAAGAAAATCATTTATTAATTTGAGAAAAGTGGTTATTTATTTATGCCAGAGCAAAGTATAAAAGTAAAAAATAAAAGCGAGATTTTGATTGGATAAAAAATTTCTTTAAGCATTGAGTTCATTTTAGCATAAGTTAAAATCATTTAAGCATAAGCTGAAATCATTTAAGCATAAGCTAAATTCATTTTAGCATACGCTAAATTCATTTACGCATAAGCTAAATCATTTACGCATAAGCTAAAATCATTTACGCATAAGCTAAAATCATTTAAGCATAAGCTAAAATCATTTAAGCATAAGCTAAAATAATCTTAGCATAAGCTAAATTCATTAAGTATATGCTAAATTCATTAAGTGTATGCTAAATTCATTAAGTATATGCTAAACTAAACTTTAATTTTAATATTGATGAGCTTGATTCCGCGCCAACATTTATGTATAAGCTAAACACTTCAGCATATGCTAAATTGATTTTAGCTTATGCAAAAATGAATTCAGCTTATGCTAAAATGAATTTAGCTTAAGCTTAAATGAATTTAGCTTATGCTAAAATGATTTTAGCATATACTTAATTATAATATAGCATATACTAAAATGATTTAAGCATATGCTAAATTCGATGTTTATGACCCTAATTCCGCGTCATAATATGGGTTATAATAGTATCATTCAAAACAGTATAACCTCTATAGAGAATGAAAAAGATGTAAACATACAGTTAGAAATGTTAAAGGAAGCAATGACTAATGCAGGGGAAAAACAGTTCCAACCTCATTCAAATCAGGTATACTCACTCCAGTGCTTAAAAAAGATAACAATTCCACTGAATTAGGCAATTATAGAGGCATAACAGTTATACCAGTTACAGGAAAAACATGTGATTACTCATTCCTAACCAAGCTGAATTTAGAATCAAAAACAGACCTCCAGTTTGCATTTACAAAAGGTCTGTCACCAATAATGGCCAGTCTAATTATATCAGAAGCCAGGTATGAGAAAAAAAAAAAGGATCCGAAAATTTCTTTATTAATATATTGGACGTTAAATCTGCATTTGATGTAGTTCAGCATTATCTTCTGATGGACAAGATGCTGGATCAGGATATACATCCAGTATATTGAACGATTCTTACAGAACTCTATAATGACTTGACATCAAAAGTGAAATGGATAGACGATATATGTACCCCATTCAACATCAAACAAGGTGTAAGACAAGGAGGTATATTGTCCACTCATCTTTACAAAGTTTTTGTCCAGGATCTACTTGTAGAATAAGAAGAAAATGCTCTTGGATATCACCTAGGAAATGTATATGCAGGCACTTCAACATGTGCTGCTGAAACAGCATTTATCTCTAACAATAAAAATGAGCTTCAGATACTAAATGTACTGAGCAGATATGCCAATGAACATCATTATACTATACATCAAATGAAAACACAAATTATTGATTACTCAAAGACAAAAAAAAACAAAACTTTAGATGGAATTTAGGTTGAAATGAAATAAATATTGCTGAATCAGGTGTACATCAAGATATTATAAGAGCTGAAAAGAATGAATGCCAAGTCAATATACAAGAAAGAATACAAACTGCGAGAAGAACGAAATATGCTCTAATGGGGTCAGGAGTCCATGGAACAAATTGTCCGGATCCTCCAACGTCATACAGTATCTATAAAACATATGTTGTACCAAGGCTTAATACATATGGACTCGAAGTATTATCAATGACAAAGGCTAGTATTGAGCAACTTGAAAAATTCCACAGGAAAAATCTCCGGAATATACAATCCCTACTAGGAAGAACATCTAATGCAGCAGTTTTACTATTAATAGGAGCCCTACCGATAGAGGCAAAAATACACAAAAGATGTCTATCGCTCCTTTTATCTTTGTTAAACTGTGGAAATGATAAAATACATCAAATATTAACCAGACAAGTAACTATGAATTTTGACACCAGTAAGAGCCTTTTTACAAGAATAAGAAATATACTAGAAATGTACGGGCTGCCAAGCATCACTCAATTACAAAATAACACACCAACGAAAGAGCATTGGAAAAACTCTATCAGGATAAAAGTGGATAAATTTTGGAATGAAAAGATCCTAGCTGATGCAGAAAACAAATCAAGCCTAACATTCCTTAATACAAGCAATTTATAACCAAACAAACCACATCATGTCTGGAATGTTAAACAACTCCCACGATTCGAACTACGAAAGGCAATCATAAAAGCAAGAGAAATGACTTGGACATATATACTGCAAGCGGATAAACACAAATTCACGCATTACAATGTGGAAGCAACTTGTCAACTTTGTTGCAGTGGTAATGAGGATGGGATACATGTGAGAAAAGTACTTCTCAGAAATAAGAGAAATCATCACCTATGAGATTACTGCAGAAAAGTGGAACAATTTCTTTAAAAACAAGATAGAACTTTCTCAGTTGATAGTAAACTGTACAAAATATAAAGAAGTGCTTAACAACTCTAATAAACAGCGAACATAATTGAGAACAAAACAAGAAACTTGATTTTTCAACTACATGTGGACAGATTGAAAATTCTGAAAAAAAATAATGAATAAGAATAGACAGAATGATATGTATATGAAATTTCCATAACAAACAGTATTTATAGATCAGGACAACAAGAGGAATATTCACTCTACAGAATATAGTGCCGTTATATAATATATTGGCATTAAGCCCGGCACCGAGTCTAAATATGATATATGAAGTATAAAGCATAAAATATATAAATGTACATATTGTGCAAACAAAGAAAAGAAGCAAAATTAAGTACATATATTTTGAAATCTATTTTAATCTCATTTAAAACTCACTACTGATGCCAAATTATTTTATAATTAGTGCAATAATTATATAAAGTAAATATAAAATCTTAATATGTGAAAGGAAAGAAATAAAAAATCTTCACAGGTAACATCCAAAACCACCTTAGTTAAACATAAATAAATACATTATTTTATCTTATTATTTCAAAGTGTACTATTTTACTCTTATAATTAAGTTCTATATAAATGTAACATTCACCAAATCCATTATGTATTTTACATTATTATGAAATTGCTACTTAATATATTATAGCGGATTAAAACCCTGTTTTTATCACATCTGATCATATTTTACTTAATTTTATCTCTTAACAATAACTTGTTTACTTTTATTCTAGACTTATGCATGTAATATAAAGGAATAATAATTGTTTTTAACATATACATGAGATGAGATAGTTTTAAAGATAAAACCCAAGTCCCTGTATATATGCCATGTAAAAAACAAAACTTTCTTTCTTTTATATGAATGTGCTGTACATATTTATAATGTGTTTAAAAATTTAATAAGGCATTAAGGGTATATACTACATTTGGAGGTGCTCCTACTTAAAGGAGGCTAATACACAGAAGAAGAAGTAATGTTTTTTTCCAACTTTTTGTCGCACGAACTTTGTGATTAAATTTTACGAAAAAATTAGTCGAGCCTTCGACTTTAGTCGAAAAAGCGAGACATATCGATCCTACATTCCGTCGGCGTCGTCGTCGTCGTCGGTGTCGTCGTCGTTGTCGGTGTCGTCGGCGGCGTCCACAAATATTCACTCTGTGGTTAAAGTTTTTGAAATTTTAATAACTTTCTTAAACTATAATGGATTTCTACCAAACTTGGACAGAAGCTTGTTTATGATCATGAGATAGTATCTAGAGGGAAATTTTGTTAAAATTTTGTACATGTGTATCTGTATTTTACTTATAAATGGACTTAGTTTTTCTTCCAGTTAACATTACATAAGTCTGCAGTTAAAGTTTGTGAAACATATATTAGATTCATAAACTATCTTGGATTTGAACCAAACTAGGACAAAAGCTTTTTACAATCAAAAGAAAGTATCAACAGGAACAATTTTATTTTTTTTTCCTCATTTTTGTTGCGCCTGTGATTAACAGCAAAAGTAGGCGAGACACTGGGTTCCGCGGAAACCTTACAAATTTATTTGATCATTAGTCAACAGTTTCTAAAAAGGTATCACTCTTGGGCATTGAAATTCTAGTTTGATCCAAATTTTGGGGGGGATATGTGACAGTTTCACTCCCCTTTTTGCAATATTTTATGGTAAATAAATGCAGATTGTTGCCATGGATACACATTAAGGGAATTATATTTCACCCTAAGGCTTTTAACTTTTGAAAATCAAATCTATGGAAGATACTGATTACATACATATGCACATGTACAACACAAACAATTAGGTTAATGTATTTGAAATCCAGGAATAGGAGATGAAAAACAAATGTGTGGTTCATGTTTTTATCTTCATCTTCATCAATCACTGCAACCGGCTTTCGAAATTTGTTCCAAATTTTGGAACGAATATTTACGCAGATAATTTCCTCTGAACCATTTAGTTACCGGCTTGAAAAAATTCAATTTTATATTTTTTTCCTAAATATACAAAATGAGCATTAAATTAACGCTCAACGACAGGACTACATTTTTGTGTTTGTATTTTCTTCAGCGTTATCTTCCTGAAGCCCGCCATATAATAAAAATGGACAGAGAGGAGATATTAAAGTGTGGTTGAAAATAGTTTTTTTTGTGTCACTTGAGAATTTGCTAAAGGGAGGATCGGGAGATTTGTTGTTAAATTTACCTGTTGGATATGGAAAAAGTTTGGTGTACCAAGCCTTCCCATTTCTCCAAGCTTCATCATCCTCTTTGGTCATTGCACCACTCAACATTATTGAGAATGAACAGCTAGCAAGCTTAAACTTACGGTAACAGTGTCTTATATCAGCTACATTTTTCTCGTTGACAGTAACTTGACAAGGTGTTAAAAAATTCTCTTAGCCTTTCAACTGTGAAAATATATTTAAATGCATGAACAGACTAACATGAAAGCAAACTAAAGTTCCATTAAATTATCTTCATAAAAATGACTAAAGCAGAATTAACATAAAAACATAATTGGCATTGAAATGTCAATAAACGTGGTCAATGATCATTGATGTATGGTATTACTATTAGCTGTAAATGATTCTCATTGTATTTAATTTGGTGTAAATTTAACAAAAAAATAACAAAGTCCATCAAATATTATTGTGTCACCATTCATAGATCATAAAGGCCATAAGAAGGTATTGAAACAGATCAAACAAAAACCTGACTTTGGGACATGTACATTAAGGTTCATCATAACAAAGTGGTCCTTGAAACATGTTTATTCAATACATTTGTGGTAGAGTGGAATTTAGCATATTTTTGAAAATATATATTTGTATATATTGATAAGATATATTGGAATAATATGATTTTCATACTATTGATATTATTAGTTACAAATTGAATGGTATTAATTTGTCCGGTCTAAATACTGTTAAACTGACCAGTGCACCTTTTTGTCTATGTTACCTTGATTTTTATATTTAGAATATTAAGGCTTTATTACTTATGGATAGTGATTTTGGTCACATGTTCTTCTTAGAGGGAAATTTCTATTGTTCTGGACACTCTTATTTCCAACTGTCATTCTGAGCAGATATATTTCACAATTCTGGAGTTTGCAAATTGGCTTATATAAATTGTTATATTTATTGCTGAATCTTTGGATATCAATATTACTACTTTACAGGTCAGTTGTATATACTTTCTCACATTATTTTAATAGTCCTAGAGATTTTAACAGAGTATGCAAGATTTGGTTAGATTGATTGGATTGAATGGAGAAATGAATCTGTAGTATGAATATGACCTTTATGAATGATAAATACAATTAATTAATCATAACATGCTTTAAATCATTAAAGATTGATAAATGATTAAAATATTAAATAATCCTAAATAATAAATTATAATATAGCATTGGAGTGAAATAATATTAAATAGAAAGAAAGAATTTTCTTGTGTATAAATAAGAAATAACTAAATAGTTTAATATTCATTTTAAACCTTTATTATGTTTAAGTATCTAAGGGAACAGATTTTCTTATTTTTGGTATGTATTAGACACAGAACACATTAGTTATAAATTCATATTTATCTTAAGTTATTATTTGATGTACCAGGATTATAATTTAATACGCCAGACGCACGTGTCGTCTACATAAGACTCATCAGTGAACCTCATATCAAAACAGTTAAAAAGCCAAACAAATACAATTTGAAAAGCATTGACGACCCATAATTCCAAAAAGTTGTGCCAAATACGGCTAAGGTAATCTACTCCTGGGGGTAAGAATATCCTTAGTTTTTCGAAAAAATCAAGGTTTTTTAAAACAGGAAATTTATAAAAATGACCATACAATTGATATTCATGTCAACACCGAAGTGCTGACTACTGGGCTGGTGATACCTTCGGGGACGAAACGTCCACCAGCAGTGGCATCGACCCAGTGGTGTAAATAGTTATCAAAGGTAGCAGGATTATATTTTTATACGCCAGACGCGCGTTTCGTCTACATAAGACTCATCAGTGACGCTCAGATCAAAACAGTTAAAAAGCCAAACAAATACAAAGTTAAAGAGCATTGAGAACCCAAAATTCCAAAAAGTTGTGCCAATTACGGCTAAGGTAATTTACTCCTGGGGGTAAGAAAATTCTTAGTTTTTCGAAAAATTCAAGTTGTTTAAAAACAGGAAATGAAGTTAGTCTTGCGACCTTCAAATCAGCACTTGAGGTAAGCAAAGAGTTGTATTATGTTGTTTTATAACTTTGTAAATTATTTGCTTATTTTAATTACTCTGCGTTGCTGAGTTACTGCATGTAGATATTTTAATGCTTTACTGTTTTGCTTAGTTTATTACTATTTATGAAATTCATGTAGAATATATTATTTACATGGTAACAGAATATTTATTGCAATTAAGTTTATGAGATGCATAAACTAATACATGTAAGACACGAGTTTAAGTTGAGTCTTTGAGACAGAAATATAGATGTAAAAGAGAATATTATTTTACTTAGAATGTTAAACAGTGCATTGTACTTGTTCATAAACATGTCAGAGTTATCTATCTATCTTTGCACCGGTATTTATAGTATTTTATAATTATGTTTTGTATGATCTTTATATGAGACAACTGTTTGCTAAGACCTTTAATAAAGAATCCACATATATATACAACCGAGTTTATGATGATGCCCATTTCCACCCGGTTTCACATTTTCTTGTCAATTTATTACTTACTCACTCATTCTTATATCTAACATTAATTTTCATTTGTAGACATATATTCTATTGCATGATTTGGATTGATCATACTGCAGGGCAAATACATGTATAAATGTGTCATTTTTATTCTTTAGTATGTTTATTTGTTAGATTTATACCAGCTTGTAAGATAGGCATGAGTGGAAATATAACCTGCAATGTTCATGCCACTGATATTTGCAGTTGTGGATTACAGCAGATTCTTTATGGTGATTTCAAGGTCATATTCTGTCATCCAGAATCATTGTTCTCAAACAGTATAAGCCAAGCTCTGTTACTCTCTTCTGAGTTTACATCAGTGGTAAAGGCAGTTTTTATTGATGAATGTTATGTCTTTGATAAGTGGTGAGCTTTTCTTGTTTCTTTACATGAAAAATATTATGAAAATGATTGCTTTTTTGTATCGTTTGTTTTTGTAGTAGACCCTAGTTGAAATCAAACTACAAATGTATCCTATAAATTGTAGTTTATATAAGGATTTGAAGTAACTTAACTATACAAATTCTTGGTTTATAATTTTTTTTAAATACATATTTGGTTTTTGTTAAGATACTTAAAGTGTATGATTGGGGTTTTCAATAAAAGTTTGTCTAAGTATAGTCTTGTAGTATCATAAAAGGATTGGTTGGGGTTTTCAGTACCAATTTTCTCTAGTGTATGATATCCTCAAAAGCTTTCTTTTCATATTATTTGCTATTACTTATTGTCATAGGTTTCTATTTTGTTTTCAAATAGATGGTTAGTATATCTAGGCCTCTATGAACTATTTCTTTTCATCATAATATGCTTTTAAAATTGAATGGCATATCTTTTGAAAAGTTCTGTTTATTAGAGAATTTCATCTTAAAGTAACCACTAGAATTTTTGTTCATCATGTTTTCTAACTTTAAAAAATCTTTTTCTCTGAAACAAATCAACCAGGTCAAATCAAACTTCAGCTTAAAAGGCAAAGGGTATTTTGATTAAAGTTTGTGTTTTATTTTCTGTTTCTTAAAAACATGGTCACCATGGCTACAAGGAAAAAATAGAGGTACAATGCAATTTTTGGGTTATATCTCAAAAAATTTTGGTTATTATCTTGAATATTTTCATTGATAAAGTTAACCTTTAAACAGAAAAAAATGTTCAGCAAAGTAAGATCTACAAATAAGTTCAGATGGCAAAAATTGTCAATTGTCCCCTTAAGGATTAGATTGCCCTTTAAAATATTTTTTTCACAATTTGTTCATTTAGTTTGCTTACTTTGAAAAATCTTCTCCTTTGAAACTGCTAAATCAATTTCAGCCAAACTTGGGCTGAATGAGTTTTAGAGTATCTAGCATACATTTTATATTTTATTTATTTGTATGTCAAGAAACATAACCCCTATGGTTAAAATGGAACATTGGGGTAAAATGCATTTCTTTGATTTTGAAGAAAATATAAGCCATTCATTAATATATATTGAAAAGCAAAAATAATCATTTATGACAGATTTAAGCAAAAAATAACAGGTGAGCGTTCAGGCTCTTGAGAGCCTCTTGTTTCATGAGTTACATGTATTTAAAATGGAACTTGGAATAAAGTTATAAAAACTAAAATAAAAAATGTGGTGCACACTTTAAAATAACAAGTATATATATATATGTTATTCAGTGTGCACCACATTTTTTATACGCCCGTTTAAGACAGGACGTATTATGGTATACCGTTGTCTGTCCGTCCGTCTGTCTGTCTGTCCGTCTTCCACACTTCGGACAATTACTGAACAAACGCTTCTATTGTCGTTAGCTCCCTTTTTTATCCTTAAGCATACAGACAAGCTTAAAGGTCAACGAGCGTATCATGCGCTTATAGCGCAGCTCTTTATTATGACATTTCTTCATAGTCAGAAAAAATATTAAAGTCATTCAATTACAATTAACAAAAACCAAGAATTCAAGGTCAGATAAACAAAGCTGGAAATACATGTACAACTTACAATCATTTCATATATATATAATATTAGTTGTTATTTACAAGAAACCGACCAGACTATGAAACTTAATTTGTACTGACCAATGAAACATGAAATGAGGCCAATATCAAATTAACCCTGCAAGAAAGACATTACCTTTAAATCATTCACCTGTTTCTGAAGTTTAAAACTTGTTAATAATTTTTATACGACCTGAAAAAAACAATTTTGGATCGTATAATGGTATGATGTCGTCGTTGTCTGCGTCGTCGTCTGAAGACACATTTGGTTCAGGACAATAACTTTAGTTTGAGTGGATGGATGTCTATGAAATAGAAGGTTCAATACCACAAAAGGAAGGTTGGGGATGATAGTCCAAACCATTTAGGAATATTTGGCCCAAAAGCTCTTAAATTGTACTTCAGTGTTGAATACCACAAGTAGAAGGTTTGTGATTCATTTTAGGGGTTATAGTGTAAACAGTTTAGGAATTAAGGACAAAAAAGGGACCAAAAACTAGTATTTTTGTAGTTTCCCGCAGACAAAAACTTGTGTTTAAGTGTATGAATCTCTCTGAAATTGTTCAACAAGGTTTGATACTACAAAGGAAAGGCTGGGATTGAGTTTGGGGTAATTGATCTAAAGAGGGATTCAAGAAATTGGGGGAGGATGTTTTTGTCTCATTTATGGTCATTATGATTTCTGGATCTAACGTTTAGCAAAAGACTGACCAAAACAAAAAATTTTCTAGTTTTAGGACAACTTGTCTATACGCATTTTGATTTATCTGAAATTGTACCATAAGGTTCAATACCAGAAGTAGAAGGTAGATGGTTGGAAACTATTTTTGGGAGTTGCCCAAACCGTTCAGTAATTAGGGTAAATAAGGGTCTAAAACAAGCATTTTCTATTTTTGGTTTAATAGGTTTAAGTGTATTGATGTCTCTTAATCTGTACCACATTTATCAAAAAAAATATTTCTCCAATTTTGTTTGGAGGAAGTGGTGGGGGTTCATGGGAGGGAAGGGGGTATTTTTTTTTCCTCAAAGGAAAATACTTTTCAAAAATTATATTTTTGAAATTTGAAAAAAAAATGGGAGGGGGGGGGGGGGGGGGTAAAAAAAAATCAGTATTTTTTTGGGAGGGGCGGTGCGACTTTTTTTTTATTTCCAACAATATTTTAGAAATTATAAATTTTCCAAAGAAATAAATTAGAGTTCATAATTTATTTTGCTAAATTCTTTGTATATATTCTACAGATTTAATAACTAGAATTGCACATCAGCACAGTCATTAGTACTGCAACTGACCCTGCAAATGACGCTTATTTAACGAGTTTAATGTTCCGCAATAACACACGGCTTGAAATTGTTTTAAATGATAAACAAATATTTATATCTTTATTTCCACCTGATGGTAAAATGTTTCTCTGGTTAAATTTTTATACTTTTATTTGTATCACGTCGTCGTCGTCATCGTCGCTGTCGTCCGAAGACATTTGGTTTCCGGACCATTTCTTTAGTATTTGCATATAGAAATCTATGAAAGTTAAACACAAGGTTTAAAGTCACAGAAAATAATTCAATTTCAGGCTCTGCTCGTAATTATTTTTGATATACATATTATCAAGAATCATCGAAATGATGAAGACATAAATATAATACCGTCCCCGAATTCAATTTTCAAATTTAAAGTTAGCAGTTTTTGAGGTGGAAATATAAAGCATTTTTCTTTGAAAACGAGAAAACATACGATTCAAAAGCAGTATTTGTCCTTTGAAAGGAAAGAATATATTATTGTGATACTGCATGCAAATTTGTATGGGCAAATTCCAAACAATTTTTGTCAAAAATCAAAAACAAAAACATCACAAGTACCTTGTTTTTATAACGGAAATTTCATATCTGTCAATCAGCTTCATTATTTATAGATAGCATCTACCAATTTCGTCACAAAGTCGTTTGCTCCACAATTGATTTGATAGACTAGGTTCAATATGATTTTCATGCCCCACCCACGATATTAGAGGGGCGTTATGTTTTCTGGTCTCTGCGTCCGTCCGTACGTTCATCTGTTCGTTCGTCTGTTCGTTCGTCCGTTTGTTCGTTCGTCCGTCTGTCCCGCTTCAGGTTACAGTTTTTGGTCTAGGTAGTTTTTGATGAAGCTGAAGTCCAATCAACTTGAATGATCAACTTGAATGTTAGTACACGTATTCCTTTAGATATTGTTACGGCCAGAAATCGCCTTTAAATTGTAGCCAACAAAAGACACAAATCAATAGTAAAATTTAACAATATTTATTATACAAAAGTTTACAAGAAGTATTACACAAATATTACTGTCAACTTAACTGTCAAAATATGAGTCCAATCTTTTATCTTTATCTGTATCCGGATATCTTTCGGAATCCAATCTGAATATTACGTTCACTATTAAGGTCACAATCCAGTATGATGTTGTTTGTAGAATAAAAGTGTCAATCCAAATGCTGTGAATGCTAATGTCTATCGACGTCTAAGTCCAAGAGTAAGTCCTAGAGTGAATTTAACTTTAGTGTCTGTATATATATATTTGTCATGGAAGATTCTAGAACAGTCTATAATGGAACATCCTAGAAAGTTACAACAGAAGTTTCTAGTAAAATGTAGAAGTGTATATAATGCATCTTTTATTAGGATCATTCTGGAAAGTTCCAATCATTCTGTAATTGTTCCAGATAATTCTAAACTGCACAATTCTAAAATTATTCTGTAAACAACTATCATGTCACATAATACAAATCAGGCCAACATAAATAAATACAATAATTACAATATCATAACACCTCCCCCCTTTAAAGAAGTTTTAGTGTAACAAAAACTAATCATGAATAAAATGAACAAAAATACATATATATACAAAGTGTTTAAAAAAGCTCTAGATAAAGCATCTGCTATTACATTATCTTTACCCTTAATATGTTTTACAATTACATCATATTCCTGTAACAATAAACTCCACCTAGTCAACCTCTGATTCTTGTTTCTCATTTTATGTATGAAGGTGAGAGGATTATGATCAGTACAAACAAGAATAGGATATACAGTGGGATTCAAATATACATCAAAATGTTGAAGTGCTGACAACATTGCAAAACACTCTTTTTCAAAAAAAATCCCTACATCGCTTGCATCAACGGCAAGTTTAAATTGTTTTTCAAAGTCTGGCGTAATCAGAACTGGACTATTAGTTAAAAGTGATTTGCTATTTTCAAAAGCGTTTTGACAATTTTCACTCCAGATAAAATTAGAATCTTTTCGTAAAAGATGAGTCAGTGGTTGAACCACAGTAGCAAAATTTGAACAAAATTTTCTGTAAAATCCAATCATGCCTAAATATCTCATAAGTTGTTTTCTATTTGTAGGAGGAGGAAATTTGGAAATAGCTTCCACTTTAGCCATAATAGGTTTCACTTGACCTTGGCCAACTGTATGCCCTAAATAATCAACAGTGGCCTGACAAAATTCAATTTTACCAAGAATAACAGCCAAATTTGATTGTGACAATCTATCAAAAGTATCATACAAATGTGTTAAATGCTGTTCCCAGCTATCACTACATACAATTAGATCATCAATATAAGCATAACAACAGTTTAAACCTTTTATAACATTATTGCTCATTCTTTGAAATGTAGCTGGTGCACTTTTCATGCCAAACGGCATTACAGTATATTGAAATAAACCATCTGGTGTAACAAAAGCTGATATTTCACGAGCTCTCTGTGTCAATGGAACTTGCCAATAACCTTTCAACAAATCAAATTTGCTCACAAATTTTGCTTGACCAATGTTGTCAATACAATCGTCTATCCTTGGAATCGAATAGGAATCAGATTTTGAGACTGAATTTACTTTTCTGAAATCAGTCACGAAACGAAAGGTTTTATCTGGTTTTGGCACAAGGAGACAAGGAGAGCTGCATTCACTGTTACTCGGCTCAATAATATCATTGTCAAGCATATATTTAATTTCTTTTCTCATAGCTTCAAGTTTGAGTGGATTAAGCCGGTAAGGATGTTGCTTAATTGGAGAAGAATCTCCTACATCAACATTATGACAAACAGCAGTGGTTTTGTTTGGCACATCTGGAAAAAGATTTTTAAAAGAAAATACCAAAGTTTTTATTTCTTCTCTACGATCAAAAGACAGATGTGCAAGTTTTGAATCTAAATTTGACAAAATTTCTGAATTTTTCAATCTTACTGTCTCTTCCAAAGTTTTAGAACTAAAAGGTGGTTCAATTACATCTGGTTTGTCATGATTGTTCTCAAATTTAACCATGCCTAAAGTGGCAACTGGTTTACTATCACATTCATTAGTACGCTCAAAATATGGTTTTAACATATTAATATGACACACTCTGTTTTGTTTACGCCGACCTGGAGTTTTTACAATATAATTCAAATCATTGATTTTACTCTCTATTGTATAAGGACCACAATATTTAGCCTGTAAAGGATGTCCAGGGACTGGCAAAAATACAAGTACCTTATCACCAGGCTCAAAAACTCTATCCCTGGCATCTTTATCATACCAAATTTTCATCTTGTTCTGTTCATTTTTAAAGTTTTTCTGAGCAATTTGACAAGCAGTATACAATTTTTCTTTAAATCTAGATACATAGTCTAAACGATTCAAGTCAGTATGTTCAGTAAGCCACTTTTCCTTAATCAATTTTAACGGTCCCCTTACAGTATGGCAAAATACCAACTCAAAGGGACTAAATCCAAGGGATTCTTGAACAGCCTCTCGGACTGCATTAAGTAGAAAGTGAACTCCATCATCCCAGTCTCTGTCAAATTGAAGACACAAAGTTCTAATCATGTTTTTCAATGTTTGATGAAAACGTTCTAAGGCACCTTGAGATTCTGGATGGTACGCACTTGATCTATACTGAGCAATCCCTAACTGTTACACGACTTGCTGAAATAAACCTGACATGAAATTTGATCCCTGGTCGGACTGTATAGACTTAGGAAGTCCTACTAATGTGAAAAATAGTAGGTGTCTTGATATTTCTTAGCGGAATAGCCTCAGGAAAGCGAGTGGATGTACACATGATTGTCAATAAATACGCATTTACAGCTTTGGTCTTTGGTAAAGGTCCAACGCAGTCAATTAGAACTCTGCTGAAAGGTTCGTCAAAGGCTGGAATAGGTAGAAGTGGTGCTGGTGGTATTTTCTGGTTAGGCTTACCAACAACCTGGCATATATGGCATGATTTGCAGTATTCTGCGACATCATTTCGAAGTCTGGGCCAGTAGAAATGCTGCAATATCTTAAGGCAAGTCTTCCTTATACCTAAGTGTCCAGCCAAGGGTGTGTCATGGGCAAAACCAATAATTTCTTGCCTATAAACTTTAGGCACCACCACTTCGTATACCACTCTCCATTCCTCCTCTGGGGTAGCATCAGGAGGCCTCCACTTCCTCATTAAAATGCCGTCCTGATGGTAATAGCATTCGGCCACTTTGTCTGCTTCCTCCTGTGGTTGAGCCCTCTGGTTGAGCTGAAGAACCTCAGGGTCTTTATGTTGTTCTTCGAATAAATTCTTTCGGTCTAATGAATGGCTGTTTACGTTTGGCCATGGCATAATAACATTCTTGTTAACACTAGGTGGTCTTATTATGGCCTTTTCTGAGCTACCAGGACCTTCAATGTCAGCTAGGAAAATGTCAGAAAGGTCCATGTAATCAAACTGGTCTTCTTGCAAATTCTCATCTTGTTGTTTCTAGCCATCGCCCTAGTAACAACACAAGCTGGATAGAATTCAGCATCATCTTCAGGTAATTTAACATCCACCACCGGTTTAGTGGTAACAATTGGTTCAGCAACCACTTTGTTCCTAGCTAGATCATTTCCTAGCAATAATGTAACACCCTCAACAGGGAGATTAGGACGAACACCCACAATTACTGGTCCAGTTATCAAATCTGACTTCAGATAAATACGATGGAGAGGAACATCTATACAACCTAACTCTACACCTTGTAACAAAACGGAGGCACCAACAGAAGTCTTCTCGGACAAAGGCAACACACCTTCTAACAATAAAGACTGAGAAGCTCCAGTGTCCCGTAAAATCTTAATAGGCTGAAGAGTGGTATCATCAACAATAGAAATAAACCGATCAGACATAAAGGGTTTATATTCCTCCATGTAATCACAAAAACTGGACTTAAAAGCCTGACTCGCAGGACGTCCAATGTACTGGTAATATAAGGTGTCGTACAAGCACTGGACTTTGGCTTATTATCTCGTTCATTCTTCTTCTGGAGTCTAAAACAATCAGCCATCAGGTGACCATTTTTCCTACAATAAGCACAAATCAGTCTCAAAAGTATCAAATTTTGGACTAGACATATTATAATTGGACTGACTCTTATTCTGTGCTACAGGCTTACTATCAGTACGCTCAGTGCTTTGATTTTTGTAATTTCCACTTGAAGTATTAAGATTTTGACCCTTGAAACTTCTTTTATGTGAAAGGGTATAATTATCTGAAATTACAGCTGCATCATGTATTGTCTCAACAGTTTTGTCGTCTAAATGTGTTTTTAAGTCTAAATGAACACATTGTTTGAACTCTTCTAATAACACCAATTGTCTTAAGTTATCAAAATTGTTATCTGTTTTCATTGAAGTAAGCCATTTATCAAATAGATCTTCTTTTTCCCGAGCAAATTCCACATAGGTTTGCGAATCAAACTTTTTATAAGATCTAAATTTCTGTCTTTATGCTTCTGGTACTAGCTCATAAGCTTTCAAAACTTCCTGTTTCACCGTGTCATAATCAGAACTTTTTTCTGATGGAAGTGCGGAGTATATTTCAGCGGCCTTGCCCTCCAAAACACTTTGTAGCATTGTAGTCCAATATGGCTTTGGCCAATTCAAATTATGAGCAATTTTCTCAAACTGTGGAAAATATTTATCGACTGTTTTTTCACAAAATCTGGGAACCAAACGTATATTTTTCGCTGCATCAAAATATTCTGATTTCGGCTGGACTTTAGTGTTGTTTTCTTCCTTGACCATTTCAATTTTCATTTTCTCCATCTCTAGCCTTTCCTTCATTTCAAGTTCTTTTAACTCCATTTCAAGTTCTTTTAATTTGAATTCATCTTCTTTTTCTTTTTTACCCATTTCCAACCTTTCCTTCATTTCCAGTTCTGCCTGATTTAATTTAAGTTCATCTTGTTTTAATTTAAGTTCATCTTCTTTTCTTTTCTCCATCTCCTTCATTTCCAGTTCCTTTAATTTGAGTTCATGTTCTAATTCAAGCTGTTTTAATTTAAAGGCGTCAATATTTTCTACCTTCAGTTCAAGAGCCTCTACACCTAAAATTTCTGCGTCAAATAAATTGTCTATAACCAAATTTTTTATAATTTGTTTTCTCATAGATACTTTAAAATCTAAATTCAGATGTTTAGCAAGCAACACGAATTCCTCTTTCTTTAAATTATCAAACCCCTCCAGGTCTGGCGTTTTAAAAAATTTACCAGCATCAAATGCCATTTTGTAGAATTTTGTTGGCTATTTATAATAAAAAATACTAAACAAATTTTGAATAAGATATTTTCAGTCTCCCAGACGAGCCCCCAATTTCTGTTACGGCCAGAAATCGCCTTTAAATTGTAGCCAACAAAAGACACAAATCAATAGTAAAATTTAACAATATTTATTATACAAAAGTTTACAAGAAGTATTACACAAATATTACTGTCAACTTAATTGTCAAAATATGAGTCTAATCTTTTATCTTTATCTGTATCCGGATATCTTTCGGAATCCAATCTGAATATTGCGTTCACTATTAAGGTCACAATCCAGTATGATGTTGTTTGTAGAATAAAAGTGTCAATCCAAATGCTGTGAATGCTAATGTCTATCGATGTCTAAGTCCAAGTCCAAGAGTAAGTCCTAGAGTGAATTTAACTTTAGTGTCTGTATATATATATTTGTCATGGAAGATTCTAGAACAGTCTATAATGGAACATCCTAGAAAGTTACAACAGAAGTTTCTAGTAAAATGTAGAAGTTTATAAAATGCATCTTTTATTAGGATCATTCTGGAAAGTTCCAATCATTCTGTAATTGTTCCAGATATTTCTAAACTGCACAATTCTAAAATTATTCTGTAAACAACTATCATGTCACATAATACAAATCAGGCCAACATAAATAAATACAATAATTACAATATCATAACAATATGAATTTTCTTATTTCACGGTCCACTGAACATAGAAAATGAAAGTGCAATCTTCAGGTTTAAAGTTTTTGGTCAAGGTAGTTTTTGATGAAGTTGAAGTCCAATCCAATTGAAACGTAGTACGCATGTTCCCTATGGTATAATTTGTCTAATTTTAATGCCAAATTATATTTTTTATTCAATTTTACGGTCCATTGACCATGGAAAATGATCGCGCGAGTGGGGCATCCGTGTACTTTGGACATATTCTTGTCTCTTCATATTTTCATTCCATATATTTCAAAAAGCCATTTTACAAAATTCCTTGTTTACATTTACTTTTATTTGTTGTTTTTTTTTGTTGTTTTTGAAGTGTGATTTGATTTTATATTGTAGTTCTTTTTTGTGTATTTCCTGTTAATAAGTTCTATTTTTGTTGATTACATTTTGACTTTTTGTAAAAGTTTACTGAATCCTTTGGAGACAATTTTTCCGAATAATGGCTAGTTATAGTAGTCCAATAATGTTTACTCCTACTAATTCTTAAAGGAGAAAACATGATATTGTGTGGGGAAAATGCAATTGTGTGTCAACATCAAAGCAATTCTATGTATGCGAGCAGTCGGGAAAAAAGAAAACATGTTTAATTTGAAGCTATGGATAAACGCATAGATTTAATATGCGACAGTGTAATGCAACACCTAATTTATCCATTTTGCACGCTTTACAATTGTATCAAATTTCTTTTTTTCAGGTGATACATGTGAGTGCTTTGCTTATATAACTTTTTAATGAATATCTCAAAATGCCAAAAGAAAATGTAAACTTAGAAAGTCATCATTGGCCTAACAAATAGCCACACATTGATGATTCAACTTAAAGCAGTTTTTTGTATTACACTTCGTTCAGTAAACTACGAAAAATGGCTCTTTATACCAGAAATGGAAGCAGCCATAAAACAAAAAAGAACCTACCAACGAAAAAAAGTAAAATAACAAAAGTACCGAATTCTTAGGAAATCTCAAATCCGAAAGCCTATTATCAAATGTCAAAATGTCATAAAATAATAAACATCGGCATTCTAAGAACTGATTCATCGGAATATTGTTGCATTTGTCCATTGTTTTTCTCTTAAGCTACAACACTATCATGGTGTTGGTAATTTAACATTCCCATAGAGAGTAAAACATAGGTCCCTTAACATTATTCTCAAAAACATGACAGAAAGATTGTTTCCTTTTGAAAATATGTATTTAGTGAAACATTTGAAATAATCGCTCTTATTTCCACTACACATAGCAATCGACAAAAATGAATAATTTACAGAATTTTGAAATATACCTTAATATGATGACCTGTTTAGAAAATTCAAGCCATTTACAGTGAGCTTCAACCCTGCTCTTCAAGGAATTTCTCGCTGCATTGAAGACCTGTTGGTGACCTTCTGCTGTTGTCTGGTCTATGGTCGGGTTGTTGTCTCTTTGACACATTCCCCATTCCCATTCTCAATTTTAGTATATATATTAGTTTCGGAAATTTGGTTGATACCAAAGGCTTATGGTGCAAAATTAAAAACAAATGTATATCTAATTTATTAGAATAGACACAAAAAGTAAAATCACAAAAAAACAATGAACTCAGAGGAACAATCAAATGGAAAGTCCCATACCAAATTGCAACATCAAAAGCTCAAAAAATTGATATGGATAACAACTGTCCTAACTTCCTGACTTGGTACATGCTTTTTCTTATGTATGCTTGATTGAGGCTGATTCTATAAAAACCTCTCACTTTTGTGACAGTTGCATCAAATTCCATAATATTGACAAAAATGTGTGAAAAAAACAAAATTTTGGTTAAAAAAAAATGCACTCACAGTTTGTTAAAAGACAGTACTTATTGTTGTTCAGATATTTTTTCTGTTTTGAATGAAAAAAAAATGCCAATATCCGATATGGTTTGTTTTTCTTTACCATTTTGACAGCAGTACGTCGCCATGTACTTATTTGCAGAGTTGTTCAATTGTTTTATGGCTGATAATTTTCCAAAGGACAATCAATATAAGTTTGACATTTCAATAATTGAAATACTTCCTGCACAATAAAAAAACATTTTAGTTTTGAACATATTATTTGAATTTTCAAACATCCGTTAGTTACAGGATATGATTTCCTGATAAAACCAAAACATAATGTTCCGTATCTAAATATTACATGTATATATATTTAAACAATGGATGGAAACGTGAGTACACTATTTCAACATATTCACACATTTCGTTTTATTATGAGTCTGTTTCATTTTTAGCGCATCTGGCCCAAAGCTTTTCTCATCACTTGGCGTCCGTCGTCCGGTGTCCGTCGACCATAACTTTTACAAAAATCTTCCTCTCTGAAACTACTGATCCAAATTTTACCAAACTTTGCCACAATCATCATTTGGGTATCTACAGTGGAGATCACTTCTAACCTCTCATTAGAACTGTCAGAATAATCTGTCAAAGAACTTCTAACCTCTCCTAGAACAGTTTTACCTAGAACATTTCTACCCTAGAACTGTTCTAAGTAGAACTGTCAGAGAATCAGTTCTACGTATAACTGTCAGGATCAGTTCTAGGGTAGAAATGTCTAAATCTGTTCTAGGTAGATCTGTCCAAATCAGTTCTAACCGCTGAACTGACTAGATCAGTCAGGACTGTAGAACAGTTCTAAATGATGTCACTTCAGTAATTTCTTAAAATTTAGAAAAAAATCACTTCCAATTACTTAACTGCAGATTTTCTATATTTTTTTTTTGATCAAACGTTACATGTACAAATATCAAAGCGGTTATACGACTCATCGGAGAAAGATTTTTATATGATTACATATAAACATCATGGTTTACGTTGCTTCGTTCCCCGTTTCTATCAGTCTCTTCCTAAATATAACTGCATTTAATTCATGGAATTTTAGTCGTAATTTACCTTGTTTGCCTTGGATTTACATTAATTTTAGATTCAGTTTTGACAATTGTTCAAACGAAAATTGTACGGTGGATAAATTATGGGATAATAATGAAATACGTGTTGTATAAGTACACATGTCTCGTCAATTTAGACAGACTTATCCATAACGATTATAAATGATATCTGTGAGTCTAGAACGTTAAAAAAGTATACTCGATCTGAACATGAATGAAATATTTTCCCCTAGACGTTAGACTACAAACAAAATCAATCATTCTTCATAATATAATTAACAGTATACTATTCCAAGAAGAGAATTTCTCATACATGTACTTTTCATTTTAAAGTATATGAATCAGTTGTTATGATATTGTAATTATTATGTTTATTTATGTTGGCCTAATTTGTGTTGTATGGCCTGATAGTTGTTTACCAAATAATCTTATAACTGTGCAGTTTAGGAATCACTGGAACAATCACAGAATGATTGGAACTTTCTAGAATGATCCTTATAAAAGATGCGTAATTTAAACTTCTACGTTATTCCAGAAACTTCCGTTGTAACTTTCCAGGATTTTCCACAATGTTCCATTATAGAGTGTTCTAGAATTTTCCATGACAACACTATATATACAGACACTAAAGTTAAATTCCAATAATTAAACTTGGACTTAGACATTGATAGACATTAGTATTCACGGCATTTGGATTGACACTTTTATTCTACAAACAACATCAGACTGGATTGTGACCTTAGTAGTGAACATAATATTCAGATTGGATTCCGAAAGATTTCCGGATACAGATAAAGATAAAAGAGTGGACTCATATTTTGACAGTTAAGTAATCAGTAATATTTGTAAAATACTTCTTGTAAACTTTTGTATAATAAATATTGTTAAATTTTAGTATTGATTTGTGTCTTTTGTTGGCTACAATTTAAAGGCGATTTCTGGCCGTAACAGAAATTGGGGGCTCGTCCTGGGATCTTAAAAATATTTTATTCAAAATTTGTTTAGTATTTGTATTATAACTAGCCAACAAAATTCTACAAAATGGCATTTGATGCTGGTAAATTTTTGAAAACGCCAGACCTGGAGAGTTTTGATAATTTAAAGAAAGAGGAATTAGTGTTTCTTGCTAAAGAACTGAAATTAGTTTTTAAAGTATCATTTTAAAAAATTTGGTTATAGACAAATTAGTTGACGCAGAAATTTTAGGTGAAGAGGCTCTTGAACTTAAGGTCGAAAATATTGACGCCTTTAAATTAAAACAGCTTGAATTAGAACATGAACTCAAACTAAAAGAACTGGAAATGAATTTGAAGGAGATGGAGAAAAGAAAAGAAGATGAATTTAAATTAAAACAGGCAGAACTGGAAATGAAGGAAAGGTTAGAAATGGAGAAAAAAGAAAAAGAAGATGAATTTAAATTAAAAGAACTTGAAATGAGAGAAAGGCTAGAGATGGAAAAACTGAAAATTGAAATGGTCAAAGAAGAAAGCAACACTAAAGTCCAGTCGAAATCAGATTATTTTGATGCAGCAAAAAATATACGTTTGGTTCCGAAATTTTGTGAAAAAACAGTTGATAAATATTTTCCACAGTTTGAGAAAATTGCTAATAATTTGAAATGGCCAATGCCGTATTGGACTACGATGCTGCAAAGTGTTTTTGAGGGTAAGGCAGCTGAAATATACTCCGCACTTCCATCAGAAAAAAGTTCTGATTATGACACTGTGAAACAGGAAATTTTGAAAGCCTATGAGCTAGTACCAGAAGCATATAGACAGAAATTTAGATCTTATAAAAAGTTTGATTCGCAAACCTATGTGGAATTTGCTCGGGAAAAAGAAGATCTATTTGATAAATGGCTTACTTCAAAGAAAACAAAAAACAATTTTGATCAACTAAGACAATTGATGTTATTAGAAGAGTTTAAACAATGTGTTCATTCAGAATTAAAAACACATTTAGACGACAAAACTGTTGAGTCAATACATGATGCGGCTGTAATTTCAGATAATTATACTCTTTCACATAAAAGAAGTTTCAAGAGTCAAAATGTTAATACTTCAAGTGGAAATTACAAAAATCAAAGCACTGAGCGTACTGATAGTAAGCCTGTTCCACAGAATAAGAGTCAGTCCAGTTATAATATGTCTAGTCCAAAATTTGATACTTTTGAGAAGAAGTCACTGACTTGTGCTTATTGTAAGAAGATTGGTCACCTGATGGCTGATTGTTTGAGACTCCAGAAGAAGAATAAACGAGATAATAAGCCGAAGACCAGTGCTTGTACGACACCTTATATTACCAGTACATTGGAATGTCCTGCGAGTCAGACTTTTAAGTCCAGTTTTTGTGATTATATGGAGGAATATAAACCCTTTATGTCTGATGGGTTTGTTGCTATTGTTGATGATACCACTCTTCAGCCTATTAAAATTTTACGGGACACTGGAGCTTCTCAGTCTTTATTGTTAGAAGGTGTGTTGCCTTTGTCCGAGAAGACTTCTGTTGGTGCCTCCGTTTTGTTACAAGGTGTAGAGTTGGGTTGTATAGATGTTCCTCTCCATCGTATTTATCTGAAGTCAGATTTAATAACTGGACCAGTTGTTGTAGGTGTTCGTCCTAATCTCCCTGTTGAGGGTGTTACCTTATTGCTAGGAAATGATCTAGCTAGGAACAAAGTGGTTGCTGAACCAATTGTTACCAGTGAACCGGTGGTGGATGTTAAATCACCTGAAGATGATGCTGAATTATATCCAGCTTGTGTTGTTACTAAGGCGATGGCTAGAAAACAACAAGATGAGAATTTGCAAACAGACAAGTTTGATTACATGGACCTTTCTGACACTTTCATAGATGACATTGAAGGTCCTGGTAGCTCAGAAAAGGCCATAATAAGACCACCTAGTGTTAACAAGAATGTTATTATGCCATGGCCAAACGTACACAGCCATTCATTAGACCGAAAGAATTTATCTGAAGAACAACATAAAGACCCTGAGGTTCTTCAGCTCAGCCAGAGAGCTCAACCACAGGAGGAAGCAGACAAAGTGGCCGAATGCTATTACCATCAGGACGGCATTTTAATGAGGAAGTGGAGGCCTCCTGATGCTACCCAAGAGGAGGAATGGAGAGTGGTGTACCAAGTGGTGGTGCCTAAAGTTTATAGACAAGAAATTATTGGTCTTGCCCATGACACCCCCTTGGCTGGACACTTAGGTATAAGGAAGACTTGCCTTAAGATCTTACAGCATTTTTACTGGCCTAAACTTAGAAATGATGTTGCAGAATACTGCAAATCATGTCATACATGCCAGGTTGTTGGTAAACCTAACCAGAAAATACCACCAGCACCACTTCTGCCTATTCCAGCCTTTGACGAACCTTTCAGCAGAGTTCTAATTGACTGTGTTGGACCTTTACCAAAGACCAAGACTGGAAATGCATATTTATTGACAATCATGTGTACATCTACCCGCTTTCCTGAAGCTATTCCGCTCAGAAATATCAAGACACCTACTATCGTCAAAGCTTTGATCAAATTTTTCACATTAGTAGGACTTCCTAAGTCTATACAGTCCGACCAGGGATCAAATTTCATGTCAGGTTTATTCCAGCAAGTCGTGTACCAGTTAGGGATTGCTCAGTATAGATCAAGTGCGTACCATCCAGAATCTCAAGGTGCCTTAGAACGTTTTCATCAAACATTGAAAAACATGATTAGAACTTTTTGTCTTCAATTTGACAGAGACTGGGATGATGGAGTTCACTTTCTACTTTTTGCAGTCCGAGAGGCTGTTCAAGAATCCCTTGGATTTAGTCCCTTTGAGTTGGTATTTGGCCATACTGTAAGGGGACCGTTAAAATTGATTAAGGAAAAGTGGCTTACTGAACATACTGACTTGAATCTTTTAGACTATGTATCTAGATTTAAAGAAAAATTGTATACTGCTTGTCAAATTGCTCAGAAAAACTTAAAAAATGTACAGAACAAGATGAAAATATGGTATGATAAAGATGCCAGGGACAGAGTTTTTGAGCCTGGTGATAAGGTACTTGTATTTCTGCCTGTCCCTGGACATCCTTTACAGGCTAAATATTGTGGTCCTTATACAATAGAGAGTAAAATTAATGATTTGAATTATATTGTAAAAACTCCAGGTCGGCGCAAACAAAATAGAGTGTGTCATATTAATATGTTAAAACCATATTTTGAGCGTACTAATGTACTATGTGATAGTAAACCAGTTGCCACTTTAGGCATGGTTAAATTTGAGAACAATCATGACAAACCAGATGTAATTGAACCAACTTTTAGTTGTAAAAATATGGAAGAGACAGTTAGATTGAAAAATTCAGAAATTTTGTCAAATTTAGATTCAAAACTTGCACATCTGTCTTTTGATCGTAGAGAAGAAATAAAAACTTTGGTATTTTCTTTTAAAAATCTTTTTCCAGATGTGCCAAACAAAACCACTGCTGTTTGTCATGATGTTGATGTAGGAGATGCTTCTCCAATTAAGCAACATCCTTACAGGCTCAATCCACTCAAACTTGAAGTTATGAGAAAAGAAATTAAATATATGCTTGACAATGATATTATTGAGCCGAGTAACAGTGAATGGAGCTCTCCTTGTCTCCTTGTGCCAAAACCAGATAAAACTTTTCGTTTCGTGACTGATTTCAGAAAAGTAAATTCAGTCTCAAAATCTGATTCCTATCCGATTCCAATGATAGACGATTGTATTGACAATATTGGTCAAGCAAAATTTGTGAGCAAATTTGATTTATTGAAAGGTTATTGGCAAGTTCCATTGACACAGAGAGCTCGTGAAATATCAGCTTTTGTTACACCAGATGGCTTATTTCAATATACTGTAATGCCATTTGGCATGAAAAGTGCTCCAGCTACATTTCAAAGAATGATCAATAATGTTATAAAAGATTTAGACTGTTGTTATGCTTATATTGATGATCTTATTGTATGTAGTGATAGCTGGGAACAGCATTTAACACATTTATATGATACTTTTGATAGATTGTCAAAAATCAAATTTGACTGTTAATCTTGGTAAAAGTGAATTTTGTCAGGCCACTGTTGATTATTTAGGGCATACAGTTGGCCAAGGTCAAGTAAAACCTATTATGGCTAAAGTGGAAGCTATTTCCAAATTCCCACCTCCTACAAATAGAAAACAACTTATGAGATATTTAGGCATGATTGGATTTTACAGAAAATTTTGTTCAAATTTTGCTACTGATGTTCAACCATTGACTCATCTTTTACGGAAAGATTCTAAATTTATCTGGAGCGGAAATTGTTAAAAAGCTTTTGAAAATAGCAAATCACTTTTAATTAATAGTCCAGTTCTGATTAGTCCAGACTTTGAAAAACAATTTAAACTTGCCGTTGATGCAAGCGATGTAGGAATAGGAGCTGTTTTATATCAAGAGACAGATGATAATGTTGAAAAACCTATATCATATTTTTCTAAGAAATTAGACAAACATCAAAAAAATTATTCAACTATTGAAAAAGAGTGTCTTGCAATGTTGTCAGCACTTCAACATTTTGATGTATATTTGAATCCCACTGTATATCCTATTCTTGTTTATACTGATCATAATCCTCTCACCTTCATGCATAAAATGAGAAACAAGAATCATAGGTTGACTAGGTGGAGTTTATTGTTACAGGAATATGATGTAATTGTAAAACATATTAAGGGTAAAGATAATGTAATAGCTGATGCTTTATCTAGAGCTTATTAAATCTCTTTGTATATATTATGTATTTTTGTTCATATTATTCATGATAAGTTTTTGTTACACTAAAACTTCTTTTAAGGGGGGAGGTGTTATGATATTGTAATTATTATGTTTATTTATGTTGGCCTAATTTGTGTTGTATGGCCTGATAGTTGTTTACCAAATAATCTTATAACTGTGCAGTTTAGGAATCACTGGAACAATCACAGAATGATTGGAACTTTCTAGAATGATCCTTATAAAAGATGCGTAATTTAAACTTCTACGTTATTCCAGAAACTTCCGTTGTAACTTTCCAGGATTTTCCATTATAGAGTGTTCTAGAATTTTCCATGACAACACTTTATATACAGACACTAAAGTTAAATTCCAATAATTAAACTTGGACTTAAACATTGATAGACATTAGTATTCACGGCATTTGGATTGACACTTTTATTCTACAAACAACATCATACTGGATTGTGACCTTAGTAGTGAACATAATATTCAGATTGGATTCCGAAAGATTTCCGGATACAGATAAAGATAAAAGAGTGGACTCATATTTTGACAGTTAAGTTATCAGTAATATTTGTAAAATACTTCTTGTAAACTTTTGTATAATAAATATTGTTAAATTTTAGTATTGATTTGTGTCTTTTGTTGGCTACAATTTAAAGGCGATTTCTGTCATGTGAGTGTTGGATGATGCCGTTAAATAGTTTTGTTTAAAAAGCAAATCATCACAAACCACTGACTTTGGTTTAAACATATGTATTTATAGTGAATTGGGAAACAAGTTTTGCAACTTATATTAATCCCTTTCCACTTTGCGGGTGCGATAGCTGCCTTGTAGCGGCATTAGCCTGCTCTTTTTCGAAATCTACAAGGGTGTCTTTAACGTGCAAGAGATATGGCTCTCTCTTAACACGGGAAAGCCATTTATCGTCCCCTTCCGACGGACTTTCATCGTTTCCTCAAGACCAAACTCGCAAATGGTGTCAATGGAGAGCCGAAAATTCAGTCCCTGAAATTTTCATCCCAGACGGGAATCGAACCAGGAACCTTTGTGTTAGTAGTCCGATGCGCTAACCACTACACCACGGCTCTCCTGACTTTAGTGAAGGTTAACTATCATGGACACAAAGAGGAAATAATGGCACTCTAAAATTGATGTGGACAAACTTTTGAAGTCATGGTAGTCATCAATATAATCCAAAATTGGTGTCCTCTCTATCATACGATCCGTCCTGACATAGAAATATTATTAGTTTATAATGAGGCAACATGTATTTACATGATAAAGTGAACTTATGTTCAGGTTGGGTTGACGCGGTCAAATAATTTTGTTAAAACGACTCGGTCTGATGTATCGAAACTACTGACATGTGTTCAATGTTTTGAATTAAAAGAGAACATGCTGGTACATGTACTCTAACTTGATGTGGATTTTTTTCGAGTCGTGTTCCAGTATCATGAGTATTGCTGGCATTTGTATAATACAATCCATCGTGATATGTAAATATAAGTGATTTACTGTTATTCTCATCGGATTTTGTCTATTGCGTAGTCCGTTTCTGTGTGTGATACATTTTAATGTTGTGTCGTTGTTCTCCTCTTATATTTTATGCATTTCCCTCAGTTTTAGTTTGTTACCCCGATTTTGTTTTTTGTCCATCGAGTTTTGAATAGCGGTATACTACTGTTGTCTTTATTAAATATGAGGCTACATAAATATATTAAGGTTTACATAATTAAGTGCAAATATGGTCAATTTTAGTTGATGCTGTCACATATGGTTATTTTTGGTTGATGCTGTCAAATATGGTCAGTTTTGATTGATGCGGACAAATAATTTTGTTATATGAGTCAGTCTAAGATATCGAAATTAGTTTATGATTTAAAATTTTGAATAAAAAGAGGACGTGCAGGCACTATAAACTGATGCGAGCATAATTTTGTAGTTATTGTTTTTCCATATTGCTGTCATTTGTACTATACAATCGATCCTGATATAAACATATAAGTGATTTACTATGCTGCCATAGAGATTTACATACTAAAGTGTAAACATGGTCAGTTTTGGTTGATGCGGACAAATAATTGTGTTATACCAGTCAGTCTGAGGTATGAAAACTACTGGTATTTGTTTATGATGCAATATTTTGAATAAAAAGAGAACATACTGGCACTCTAAATTGATGCAAACAACATTGGGTAATCACTGTGTTCTAATATTGCTATCATTTGTATTATACACTCCATCCTTAGATAAAAATATTACGGATTTACTATGCGACTATAAGATTTACATAAAAAAGAGAAAATGTGGTCAGTTTTGGTTGCTGCGGTCAAATATGGTCAGTTTTGGTTGATGCGGACATTTGATTTTGTTACACGATTCAGTCTGAGGTATGAAAACTCCTGATTTTCAATATTGTGGTTATTTTTTTTTACTACAGTCCCTTTGACCTAAAATTGTAACTGAATTATTGTGCAGCTATATAGATTTACATAAAAAAAAAAGAGCAAATACATGTAAGGTCAGTTTTTAGTTGATGCGGTTTTCAGATTTTACTAATACGCACGTCAATCTGAGGTATGAAATCTAGTGATATTTGTTAATGATTCAATATTTTGAATAAAAAGAGGACATGCTGACACCATAAATTGATGCGAACAAAATTGTATGGTCATTGTTTTCCAATATTTGTGTAACTTGTATATTGCAGTCCCTATATTACTGTGCAGCTATATATAAAAAAAGCAAATTAGGTTGATGCAGTAAAGATTTTTGTTCAACAAGTCTGTCTAAGGTATGAAAACTTCTCGTAAACAGATATACTATTTGTTTACGATTCAATATTTTGAATAAATTAGAGAACATGCTGGTACTTTAAATTGATGCAAGCAACATTTTGTAGTAATTGTTTTCTTATATAATTGCAATCATTTGTACAATCCATCCTGGCCTAAAAATATACCTTTTACTGCAGTGTGCGGCTACATGTTTATCGATTTAAATGATGAAGTGCAAATATGATCAGTTTAACTTAAGTTTAATTTAAAACCTATTTAGTTCTAATGGATTGGGAAACAAGTTAGTACATTTTGTAAATGAGGTCAAATATTTTTTTTTATACGAGTCACCCTGAATCCCGGAATGACAAAAGTAGAACAATTCAGATGAGAAAACTAACGGCCTAATTTATGAACAAAAAATAAACGAAAAAAAAAAAATGTAACACAGCAATAAAAGAAAACCACTCAACTACAGTCTTCTGACTTGAAACAGGCACATACATGCATAATTTGACTAGGTTAAGCATGATGTATTGATTAAAAATCTGTAATAAGACCGTCAAAATATCAAAACTCGCTAAGATAATGCTTGTATCTATGAAACAAAAGCATTTAGAGCAAATCTGGCAAGGGGTACAATTGTTTATCAGGTAAAGATCTATCTGCTCTCAAATGTTGAGATGAATCGGACAAACCCCTTGTTGGGTTTCTATCCCTGTATTTGTAATTTTACGAAAATTTTGCTGTTTTTGGTTTTTATCCTGAATATTATTATAGATAAAGATAAACTGTAAACTGCAATAGTGTTCAGTAATGTAAGATCTACAAAAAGGTCAACACGACAAAAATGATCAGATGACTCCTTCAGGAGTTATTGTCCTTTATAGTCAATTTTTAACAATTTTTCGTTAATTTTTGTAATCTTTTACAAATATCTTCTCCTCTGAAACGACTAAGACAATTTTAACCAAATTTGTCCACAATCATTCATTATGGTATCTATTTTAAACAAATGTGTTCGATGACCACGCCTTCGAACCAAGATGTCCGACATGGCTAAAAATAGTACATAGGGTTAAATGCAGTTTTTGGCTCATATCTCAAAACCAAATTATTTAGAGCAAATCTGATGGGAATGCATTTGTTCATAAGGACATGTTCTATCTGCCCTGAAATTTGTAGACCAATCAGGCAACCGGTTGTTGGTTTGCTTTCCCTGAATTAGTAATTTTAAGACAATTTTACAGCTTTTGCTTATTATCTTAAATATCATTATATATAAATCATGATAAATATAAACTGTAAACAGCAATAATGTACAGCAAAGTAAGGCCTAGACATAAGTCAGCATGATCAAAATGGTCAATTGAACCCTAAAGGAGATATTGACCATTTATAGGGGTAAATTCAGTAAAAAATCTCCCATTGACTTTAATGCTAATCTATGTGTGGTAATAAATTTATACCTGATTTACCTTTAGAAATTAAAAACTATCATATATTATTCATGAAAGTACAAATGTAGCCCTATCTTTTCCAACAATAAAAACATAGGGTCATGCGGCATTTTTGGGCATTCACATGGCCTTGTTTACAAACAATATAGATTCGCACTGAATTCCTATACTGACCCCCATTACTTTTCAACCCTGTAGGGAAAAAAAATAGTACATTCAGCATTTATTTTTATTTGTTCAACTCTAGTTTTGATCCATCTACCAACAAATATTTATTACAAACATTATCTACCAATCAGAAGAGCACATGCCTTCACTTTTAGACAGAAAGCTCTCCCCTAAATGGGCGGTCCCTGATGACGTATATTTATTTACTGAATTTACCCCTATAGTCATTTATTTTACAATTTTCATAAATTGGGTAAATACTAAATATTTTAACTACATGGCTAAGTTCATTATAGATTGAGATACTTGTAAGCAGCAATAATGTTCAGTAACATAAGATCTACAAACACATCACCATCACCAAAACACTATTTTGTCATGTGTCCTTCGTTTATTATATGCCCATAGACAACGGTGGGCGACACGTGCTCTTTAGAGCCTCTAGTGTTTTCTTTATCTATTTAAAGTATTGAATGAAGATTTGTCTAACGGTAATAATCATTTTACTGATGAAGGCTAATGTATATGTAACGCGCGTTCGGAGTACCAAATTAATGACCTTGCATCTCTGGTGATTTTTCCAACCACTGGACAAATGCCATTACTGTCGGACAGGATAGAAACCCAACAAGGGGTTTGTCCGATTCATCTCAACATTTGAGAGCAGATAGATCTTTACCTGATAAACAATTGTACATACATCCAAAGAGTCAACCCTTTTGTTTTGACATTAAACATGTTAAAACCGTATATTTTACCTGCTTTGCTCGTCTTTAGATTGAAATAAATTAAACTAATTAAAACGAAGATTTAGCCATATGACTTATATTTAAAACTTACGAAAAACTCGTTTACTTTGAATTTATATTTGCAACCAGTTCGGTAGAAAGTAAAATTGTACTATGCCTATTACGTTTTAACCAAACATTTTAAATAGTTGTCTAGTCTGCTCCACATTTTGGTTAAATTATGATGAAAGCCAATGTGTATTGATAAATGATTGGTTTAATAACGATGTTATTGTTAATCGTATACCAAAATACCACCCCTTTTATTTGGATATTAAATTTTCCAATGTACGTCTCACTACAAACTGACCAGTTTTTGTGCTCGACTAGTATAATCGAGCACACATTTTACTCGACCAGTCTCGACATTGTCTCCACTGTACTTACCTAGACTTAAGTGTACTCGACTAGGTCTCGGCTTTACTTATAAGTCTGATTCAGTACTTGACGATCTTTGTGTAGTCTGAAATGGTCTTAACCCAGGCTCGACCTGTCTCGACCTGTATTGACTAGTCTCAACCTGTTTCGACTAGTCTCGACTCAGTCTCAACCAGTCTCGACCTGTCTTGACTGGTCTTGACCTTCAAATTTAGTTTTGACTGGTGTAATTCAGCCCATCTAACTGAAATAAATATTGATCTTACAAAATTCAAGCTTATTATGTAGTTTGATTAATGGCTGTAAAATGAAAGAATTGAATTTTACAATAGGTAAAAATAAAAATTATTATATATATTCAAATAGACATCTTTAAATTCTTTTATAACTTTTTCAAATCAACTTGGATTTTCATCAAACTATGCAGCTATCTTAGATATATATCAAGCTTACTGAATTTCATTTAACTTACTTTTTTGTTGTATTGCTGTAAAATTAAAAAAATAAAGTACTGTCGGTAAAAAAGAGCTAGGATTTGCAATTCGGAAAAAATAGAGATAGTACACTTTAATTTTTTTAATAGCTTTTTCAAATCAACTTGGATTTTATTCAAACTATATAGCTACCTTGGGGATGTATTAATCTTACTGAACTTTAGGTTGTTATTTAGTTTGGTGTATTTCTGTAGAATTTAAGAATTTAATTAATCTAGTTAAAATAGCTACGATATTAGAAATATATCTTTCCTCATAATTTTGGAAAAAGTATATATAAATTCTTTAATGTATATCAAGCTTATTGAATTTCACTTAACTTACTTTTTTGTTGTATTGCTGTAAAATTAAAGAATTAAAGTACTGTTGGTAAAAAGAGCTAGGATTTACAATTCGAAAAAATAGAGATAGTACACTTTAATTTTTTTAATTACTTTTTCAAATCTACTTGGATTTTCATCGAACTATGCAGCTATCTTAAATATATACCAAGCTAACTGAAACCCATTTCATTTCCTTTTTTGTTGTATTGCTTTTAAATTTAAGAATTAAAGTCATCTTGGTTAAAAAAAGCTAAGATTTGCAGTTCGAACAAAATAGAGATAGTATACTTTAATTTTTTTAATAACCTTTTCTAATGAACTTGGATTTTCATCAAACTATGCAGCTATCTTAGATGTATATCAAGCTGACTGAATTTCCTTTAATTCACTTTTTTGTTGTATTGCTGTAAAATTAAAGAATTAAAGTACTTTTGGTAAAAGAAGCTAGGATTAGCAATTCGGAAAAAAAAAGAGATAGTACACTTTAATTTTTTTTAATACTTTTTCAAAGCAACTTGGATTTTCATCAAACTGTGCAGCTACCTTAGATATATATCAAGCTGACTGAATTTCATTTAATTTACTTTTTTTGTTGTATTGCTGTAAAATTAAAGAATTAAAGTACTGTTGGTAAAAAAAGCTAGGATTTGCAATTCGGACAAAATAGAGAAAGTATACTTTAATTTTTCTAATAACTTTTTCAAATCAACTTGGATTTCATCAAACTATGCAGCTATCTTAGGTATATATCAAGCTGACTGAATTTCATTTAATTTACTTTTTTGTTGTATTGCTGTAAAATTAAAGAGTTAAAGTACTGTTGGTAAAAAAAGCTAGGATTTGCAATTTGGAAAAAGAAGAGATAGTACACTTTGATCTTTTTTAATACTTTTTCAAATCAACTTGAATTTTCATCAAACTGTGCAGCTATCTTAGATATATATCAAGCTGACTGAATTTCATTTAATTTACTTGTTTTGTTGTATTGCTGTAAAATTTAAGAATTAAAGTCATCTTGGTAAAAAAAAGCTAGGATTTGCAATTCGGACAAAATAGAGAAAGTATACTTTAATTTTTCTAATAACTTTTTCAAATCAACTTGGATTTCATCAAACTATGCAGCTATCTTAGGTATATATCAAGCTGACTGAATTTCATTTAATTTACTTTTTTGTTGTATTGCTGTAAAACTAAACAGTTAAAGTACTGTTGGTAAAAAAAGCTAGGATTTGCAATTTGGAAAAAGAAGAGATAGTACACTTTGATCTTTTTTAATACTTTTTCAAATCAACTTGAATTTTCATCAAACTGTGCAGCTATCTTAGATATATATCAAGCTGACTGAATTTCATTTAATTTACTTGTTTTGTTGTATTGCTGTAAAATTTAAGAATTAAAGTCATCTTGGTAAAAAAAGCTAGGATTTGCAATTCGGACAAAATAGAGATAGTACACTTTAATTTTTTTAATAACTTTTTCAAATCAACATGGATTTTCACCAAACTATGCAGCTATCTTAGATATATATCAAGCTAACTGAATCCTATTTCATTTACCTTTTTGTTGTATTGCTGTCAAATTAAAGAATCAAAGTCATCTTGGTAAACAGAAGCTAGAATTTGCAGTTCGAACAAAATAGAGATAGTACACTTTAATTTATTTAATAACTTTTTCAAATCAACTTGGATTTTCATCAAACTATGCAGCTATCTTAGATATATAATTCAGCTTACTGAATCCAAGGTTATTTTGTTTTGTTGAATTACTGTCATATTTAAGAAATTAATTAATGTAGGTAAAAAAAGCTAGAATTTGCAGTTTGAACAAAATAGAGATAGTACACTTTAAGTTTTTTAATAACATTTTCAAATCAATTTGGATTTTATTCAAACTATATAGCTACCTTGGTGATGTATAAATCTTACTGAATCCCAGGTTGTTATTTAGTTTGGTGTATTGCTGTCAAATTAAAAAAATAATCTAATCTAGGTAAAAAAAAGCTAGGATTTGCAGTTTTGACCAAATAGAGATGGTACACTTTAAACTTTTTAATAACTTTTTCAAATCAACTTGGATTTTATTCAAACTATATAGCTACCTTGGGGATGTATTAATCTTACTGAACTATAGGTTGTTATTTAGTTTGATGTATTTCTGTAGAATTTAAGAATTTAATTAATCAAGTTAAAAAAGCTACGATATTAGAAATATATCTTTCCTCATAATTTTGGAAAAAGTATATATAAATTATTTATATAATTCCTTTAATGTTTTATTCCTTTTGATATATATATATTATAAATATATCAAAAAGCGATGAAGCATTAAAGAAATTCTTAAAATAGTTCTTCTGATTTGTGGTGATTTATATAGCAATACCTTCTGCTTGGGGCGTTACTTATTAAAAGGATCACATCTACCAGAGAGTTTTAAGTTCTAAATAACATTTATTCAAAGTTGCAACATCGTGTTAAATCTAAATAGCAAGGCTTTTTTAATTCACTAGATAAGTTATACACGAGTTTAAGAAAAGTAGGGTTTTCTTTTTATCTGTAAAACTCACGTGTACTGATGTAATTAAACCATGTATTGTGCCATGTCATTAAATTTGACAAAAAAATATTTTAAGATTTGATTCAAATAAATTTTAACTGTAACTTTGGAACTCATTTTTTTTTTTTTAAGTTATTCAGGATTGTTATGAAAGTCCATGATATTAAATTTTTGTTTTAACCAAAAAAAAAGGTGTTTGTTTTGTTTATGCTGATTTGAAAAGGTTATGAAATCTTAAAAAAGACACCTTTTTTTTGTTTGTTAAAACAGAAATTTAATATCATTTATATATAAGGAAAGATATATTTCTAATATCATAGCCTTTTGACCTACATGTAGATTAATTAAATTCTTACATTTGACAGAAATACACCAATCTAAATAACAACCTATGGTTAAGTAAGATCAGAATATTGCAAAGATAGTTGTAGAGTTTGATAAAAATCTAAGTTGATTTCAAAAAGTTATTTTGTCAAAACTGCAAATCCTAGCTTTTTACCTAGATTACTTCAATTCTAAATTTTGACATCAGTACAACAAAAAACTAAATGACATGGGATTCAGTAAGCTATATATATCTAAGATAGCTGCATAGGTTGATGACAATCCAAGTTTATTTGAAAACGTTATTAAAAAAATTAAAGTGTATTATCTCTATTTTGTTCGAACTGCAAATTCTAGCTTTTTTGACCTAGATTAATTCTATTCTTGAATTTGACAGCAAAACAACGAAAAACAAAATGACCTGGGATTTCAGTAAGCTTATTATATATCTGAGATAGCTGCATAGTTTGATGAAAATCCAAGTTGATTTGAAAAAGTAATTAAAAAATTAAAGTATACTATCTCTATTTTCTTTGAACTGCAAACTCTAGCTTTTTTTTACCTAGATTAATTTAATTCTTGAATTTGACAGCAATACAACAAAAAGCAAAATGACCTGGGATTCAGTAAGCGTATTATATATCTAAAATAGCTGCATAATTTGATGAAAATCAAAGTTGATTTGAAAAATTTATTACAAAAATTAAAGTATACTATCTCTATTTTGTCCGAATTGCAAATCTTACCCTTTTTTACCAACATTACTTTAATTCTTAAATTTTACAGCAATACAACAAAAAGTAAATGAAATGGGATTCAGTGAGCTTGATATATATCTAAGATAGCTGCAAAGTTTGATGAAAATCCAAGTTGATTTGAAAAAAGTTATAAAAAACATAACAGATGCCTATCTGAATTTATATAATAATTTTTATTTTTACCTATTGTAAAATTAAATTCTTTCATTTCACAGCCAACAATCAAACTGCCTAATAAGCTTGAATTTTGTAAAATCAATATTTAATTAAGTTAGATGGGCTGATTTACACCAGTCAAAACTAAATTTGAAGGTCAAGACTTGTCGAGACAGGTCGAGCCTTGGTCAAGACCATTTCAGACTAAACAAAGATCATCAAGTACTGAATCAGACTAAATAATTAAAGTCGAGACCTAGTCGAGTACACTTAAGTACAGCTAAGTACAGTCGAGACAATGTCGAGACTAGTCGAGTAAAATGTGTGCTCGATTTTACTGGTCGAGTACAAAACTGGTCTGAGCAGTTGGTAGTGTCTTAAAAATAAAAATAATGTCAATTTCACTATTTGTAAATGGAAAGTACAAACATGAACATTATAAACTGATATACAATGAATTCTCGAACAGATTTTATTCGCCTTCTGGTGTGCTGTGGATTCATTTATTTTCTTGGGTATCAATTTTCGTTGATAGAAAACAAAGACGTTTCGTGGTATACGTAAATTCGTGGATCGTTTATTTCAAAAGAAAAAAAATAAGAAACGTAATTTCGTGGATTTCTTTTTGATTTAGGAGATCATATAACCTCATTGGTTTGATCAATAATAACACAAACAAAAAAGAAGGAATACATTGAAAAAGTTTTGAATTGTCAAAATCCTCGCTTGGTCATTTTAGGTTAAAGTGTTCATTGAAAACTTCTATTACAATAATGGACAAAGACAACTAATTATCGGGATTCTATAAGACAATCAAAACTTTATGATTGAAAGCTCATTTCCCTAATACGATATAATAAACAGTCATATAAGTAAAAGGTGTGAAAATCAATGTTCCTGTCATAAACAATATTACCTACGGGCAATACTCCCGTACTTAATCCTATTAATTTTTAATCACCAGTAAACCAAACTATGACACGGTAATTAACAACTTGCAGTTATTTCCAAATTTTAAAAAGTAAATTACCACTGATATTCGATATATTTATTATTGATCTAATAAAAATACTTGTATCATCTTTCAATAAAAACCACGTGTTATGTTTAAATGTTTATCGCTGGTCAACACTATACTAGAACCGCATAACATAACCGGAAATAAACATCCGACTCCATACACATTTATCGGGATTATTCTTCGTTGAATTCCTAAATTCGTGGTTCGCTGTGACCCACGAAACCCACGAAAATTGGTATACCACGAATAAGAATGAATCCACAGTATATTAAATTGAACCCGCTTTTGTTCAAATTGACTGCATTTCTTCTTGTCATTATAACTACTTAACCAACATATAAAATCAGTTGTTGTGAAATGGCCGGACTATTGTTTTCAGTAATTTAAATTTGAGTGGTGCTTGTGTATGAGTGCCTTGTTAAAGAATGGGAGTAAATGAGGACTCAGGTAATCCCACTTACAACAACATATCATTTAACAAGGATGGGTTTTTGGTGAATCATAAGTCCTCTATGGCTTCAATGAACATTCCATTTACAGCAAATATATGGACTTACCTAGCTTGTATTGGTTACCATAGCTTCGCAAAATTCCATACGAACAACGATACGTTTCCAACAAATCAGCTTGTTTTGAAAAAAGATGTTAAAGTTGAAGTATAATCTCGATCGTACCCTAATTTTTTTTATCAAAACCTTTGATTTTTCAACCCTTTATTGTACTATTGTAAATTGTCGTATTATTGGCCTTCCTTTTTTGCTAATGTGCTTTGTTAGTATTGTATGGTTTTTAATTTTAGTTCATTTATATATTTCGGAGAACGTACACATTTTATGCTTAAGCACGCCTCTAGGTGCGGGATTTTCTCACTGTGTTGAATTTGTGGCCTTCTACTGTTTCTTATCTTTGATCAGGTTGTTGTCTCTTTGACACATTTCCTTTTGCCGTTCTCAATTTTATTTGTTTATAAGCTTTTTTTGTTCCTCTTTGTTACATATTCATGATATTGATTTGTTTTTATAGTGATTCAGATTATAACACAATGATAATTAACTGCTGTACTTCTAGTTTTGACAATATTTTTGCTTGTTTTGTACACACTTCGTTGTCAATATGATGGAATTTAATGCAACTGTCATACAAGTGATAAGTTTAGCTTGCTAAAAACCAGGTTAAATCCACCATTTTCTACACGAAAAAGACGGTGCAAAGTCAGGAATATGACAGTTGTTATCCATACGTTTGATGTGTTTGAGCTTTTGATTTTGCCATTTGATAAGGGGACTTTCTGTTTTGAATTTTTTTCGGAGTTTATTATTTTTGTGATTTTACTTTTATTTATACCGCCAATTCCGCTTTTGAATTGAAAAACAAATCCTTGATGTTTTTATATATAGTTTTTTTTTTGGCATACACTTTACATGTATGTTTTGGATAACATACGGCAAAATTTTTAATAATTTAAAAGTAAAAATTATTACCCCGAGGAACATGCAATCAGAATGCTGGATTGTATTATTGACAAGATATAAGTTGAATTGGATGTCGATTTTTCAACAAGTTGTTGGCATATCTATGAGAACCAAGTGTGTGCTTCTCCCTGCCGACCTCGTCTTATTAAAAATGAGTTGGAGTATCTTCTAAAATTAAAAATTAAAAAATGAGCAGAACGACATAACCGCCTCATTTTTATACTAATTCATTATATACCAAACAAACAAATGTATTTTGAAATTATAAATGTCTCCTACCTTAGCAGCAATATTCCAACTTCATATTCATTTGTGATTATAGATTTCCCGTTTTATTCGGTTTTCAAGAGCTATTAGTTACTTTTCAGACTATATAAAACGTCACCAGTGCCTGAATAGAATTTCGATGACCCAGGGTTATGTAAAGGAAAATGTCTCCTCTGTTTTCTAAATATTTATCGGGCGAAACATAGAATGTATTGTTATATATTTCGTATCAACTTCTCCAATATTACGTGATGGATTATAAGTATAGATTCTCGGTACTGGCGTAGTTTGTCATCTCAAATACGGGCTAGTCTGTTCTTTTTATGTGTGTTTGTATATTTTCAATTTTTAGTTTTTAGTTCACTTTTGGTAAAACGAAGTTGCGTGGCTCGGTAACCGTATTTATGCATTATTTTATGATGCTATGGTAATTTTTCTAATTGTGTAATTTTTATGTATGTTGTTTATTGAGCGTATATATTATATACAGTTTATGTTTTCTTTGTGTTGACAGTGTAAACGATAGCCCAATGTTGACAGCTGTACCACAATGTATTTAACCTTTTATGTTTGTTTGTTTAGCGTTCATGTTGTTGTCACTAGAAGTGAATTATATGCAACTTTTATATAATTGATATGTTTTGATAGCTATGAAACCAGGCTTTATCCACTATTTCCTATATAAGGAAATACCTGTACCAATCTAACAAATATGACTATTGTTGTATATTTCTTTGGTGTATTTGCGCTTTTGGTTGTGTCATTTTAAAAGCAAGCTTCCATTTTCAATATCATTAGAGCTCGGTATTTTTGTTATTAATTTCAGCTTTTTTAAGAGAGCTTATTATATTAATTCCTGATATCATTTGGTTGTGTCATTTTAAAAGCAAGCTTCCATTTTCAATATCATTAGAGCTCGGTATTTTTGTTATTAATTTCAGCTTTTTTAAGAGAGCTTATTATATTAATTCCTGATATCATTTGGTTGTGTCATTTTAAAAGCAAGCTTCCATTTTCAATATCATTAGAGCTCGGTATTTTTGTTATTAATTTCAGCTTTTTTAAGAGAGCTTATTATATTAATTCCTGATATCATTGATAACAGAAATCGCTAAAGAAGTCAATAATCGGAAATGTTTTAAGCATTAGTGTATATTAATTGGAATATGCATACGCATGCTTGATTGTTTTCCAAAAAATATAAGCGACATCAATTAAGAGCGACTAAAGTGATGTTTTGTTTATTTAAATTCAAATAAAACTGTATATGAAACACATGTAGCGGTATTATAAACCACTTTCTTTAGAATGTCCAAATAGCAAACCATTTCTGAATAAGAATTTGATTTTTAACTATTGTGACTTCGGACATCACTTAAGAGATATTTTTTTCTCAAAATGCACATCTGGTGCGTTAAATTTGGTATATTTTTATCACTAAAAAAAGTCGATAGAAATGCAAAAATTAATACATTTAATCTGAATTTATGATATGCTTAACCTCCTTTACACAGCTATCCATTCCTTTAATGATATAACTTTTGGTAAATGTGTTTAATATCTTAAATAAAGGCAACAGTAGTATACCGCTGTTCAAAACTCATAAATCCATGGACAAAAAACAAAATCGGGATAACAAACTAAAACCGAGGGAAACGCATTAAATATAAGAGGAGAACAACGACATAACACTAAAATGTAACACATATAGACAAAATCCCACGAGAATAACAAATATAACATATATATATAACATCAAAACCAAATACATGAATTTGGGATAGACAAGTACCGTGACACGTCTTATCGCAATGTGAATTTACACTCAAAAATAAGAGAAAACAAACGACACAACGTTATAATGTAATACACACAGAAACGAACTATAATATAACAATGACCATATTAAACTATTGTTGACTACAATTTCTTACTTTTTCAGGGAGCTGTTTATATAAGACTACTGATGATTAAAATTTTGTCACTTGGTAAATATTCTTACTAGCTTCCATAAATAGAAGAAAAAAGTCACAGTTTTTGTGTGTTTTTTTTAATGTAATTACACCTTATCTACGAATGCTGGATTTTAATTGGTTGATAGTCAGCGCATTTTTCACCAATTTACTTTTATCTAATAAATATCGTTAACTGTTTTCATTCAAAGATACAATCTAAATATCGCTCAGGGTAAACTATTTGTCATAAAGGGCCAACCCGTGGTAAAATATAGATATATTCAAGCCCCCATGAATTATTTCGTTTCTAATAGGACAAATACGGCACTTCTTTTCGATCGAAGCGCTCTAGGTGAAAACTCGGGAAATTTACTATTCTGTCGACTGTTTTTTTTTTGCTAATACTCCTTCTTTACATAATATATCTGTTCAACATAGAACAGATCGGTGATATTTTCTTTATGAAACGAGAATAAATTATCTAAGTTTTATCTTCCTGCAACTAAAGACAATGTTTTCATTCAAAGATACAATCTAAATATTCTAGCGTCATAATCTCCAAATGAAATATTCCCATCATCGTTTTTCTCCCGCTATGAACTTAATTAGAAAATAGAAACCACTTTCTCGGATATCATGTTTTGAAATTGTGTCCAACAACTCCGCTTGCAAAACAAAATAATAATAAAACATAAGGGGTTAACTGCTCATGGTGTTCTTTAAACTGACTATCATTCAATATAGAGAAAATCTGGAAGAACGGAAATGTTCATAAAGTTTAGATCTGCCTTCTGTCTATGAAAGTTGAAGCTGTCACACACCTTTTAATATATTTATATACAATCGAACGGTATGCCTATGTAACAAATTAACAGATCACCTCGATGGTTCCATTACGGATTAAATCTCCAGGTTGATCCCTGAAATGCAGTTTCTGTAGGCTGATATGGATCCAATACGGATGCACAACGGCATGACTACGCGTTTTAGGGTATCTACGACAGATAATGTCCTTAAACATCCGTGGTAGTAACGTCAAAACGCGTAGGGATACCGTTGTGCATCCGTATCGAATTACTTAAGTTCATTTTCGAGGTGGTCTGTGATATATATTTTCCGCCGTGGATCCTTCTTAAACAAACGCTGTCGTTTAATTTGTAAACAAAATCATTTTTTATTTATTATAAAATTGATTGATATGAAATGAACAAGGCAAGTTGTAGATACAAATAACTGTCTTTTTTTTATTATTAAAAGAAAAAATTAAACTCTCAAAAATGACTTATTCAAACAATGAAAGCGGTCGTAACTGTGAAACTGATATGATGGTTGTTTTTTTAAACGAACTTGGTATTTTGATGGACAAAGTTTTTAACAGACACCTGGTATTCATACATTTAATGTAGTACTCTTCTACCTTGGTTAGTACAGGAAAGACTAGAAATTTATGTATATCAAATATCAATACTTTAAAGCATGTACATTGTTAGCCATGATTACACACATAAGCGCAGGAATTGTTCAAGCGTACGTTTCGTTAAATGTTTACACCATTACTATTATAAAGGCATTCTTGAAGTATGATGTTGGAACAAAAATCAAAAGCCTTTAGCTTAGATTTGCGTATAATATCCCAATTCAACCATCTAGAATATGCGGCTAGAACTATTTCTTCTAAGAAGAAACACATCGGGGGCGACTAATCCTAAATTCGCTCTTGATATAGACAAGTTTATTGAAATCTTGGTTTATCATTTCCATAAACATTTTAACTTGCGACAGAATTTACACAAAAATCATGTGCATACTCTTACACTTTACCTATTTTGATTAATACATGAATACTAAATGAACAGTTAACTTATTTGGCAGGAGATGCAATTTCACATTGAAAGAAAGGTTATATATATAAGCTTCGTGTCTGTGTTCAACTCGTTAAAAGATTCCACGAAGGGCGACAAGGTGTATTACCGACAATTGACGAGAATACCGACAAGGTGTATTACCGACAACTGACATGACTGACGAGAATACCGACAAGACTTGTATGAGCCCGTAATACTTTATATGAAAAACATGGCCTAGAATTACAACTTTACCAAATGAAAAAGTGGCGAATAATAGTTTCTTTCATTGATCATGTTGATATATTTTTAAAATCCTTATAATTTTTGTTGTTGACATACAACGCTTGCGGAAACCCTTGGCCTTAACCTATGATAACAAAAACTTGTGTAACTAATAGTTAGCAGTGGTGATATTGAATTCATAAACACATACATTTGCTAAATCTTGGGTGGCGGCCAAGTAAATAATGCCAAAAATGGTAAGATTTATTTAAATTTTTACCAAAACTGACATTACAACTCAAATAATGCAATTCGTCATTCTTAATTAGATGAACGAAAATAAGCTATTGATATAATTGGTGTCAATAGTAATAACATAACTAGTTGTATGTGAATTATTTAGTATAATGGTCTCTTTTAAAAATCATCATAATGTTGGGACCAAAATTTACCCTTCATGAACTTGCTCCAAACGTTATGTTCACAAACAATGCAAACAAGTCTACATATAAAGAACTTTAACCTGATTAGTCCTTTAGTATTGCCCCCGTTAAACTTAAATCAGGAATAGCAAGCAACATACCTTTGAACGAGAGGTTTCTTAAATGAAAACAAATGTCTTCTATTTAAAAGATATGTACTCCGATCTAGCACTATTATTCAGCTTTTCTTCTCTTTTCTTCATATCAAATATTTAATTTTTTATTAAATTATTTATGTTTTTCTGTATGATTTAGCATATTGTCAGAGTGACGTTTACGTTGTAATTGACGAATCCGTTGTATTGAAATGTCCATATCCTTCTACCTCAACTTTAACAACTTGGTTTGGTCCTCAAATTGTTTCCCCAATATCAAAAGGAAGCACATTGTATTGGAATACAGATGATAATCGGATGAACATTAGTGGCAATCAAAGTATCGGGGAATATAGTTTACAGATATCAAGAATTAGGACTTCAGATCTAGGAACATATAGGTGTTCTGTAAATATAGATGACATTTCGTTTCAACAAGAATTCAGTGTTATTCAAGGAAGTATGTATTTATTGCGGAGTTATTTTGCACATATATATATATATAAGGAGAGAAACTACAAACCCATATAAAATATTCATATTTAACAACAAAATCATGCAAACAAAACCCCAAAGAAAACAAAGGTAAAGGAAAGCAAGCAAATCAAAATAAAGCGTAAAGAGTATACTTTTAATTAGATAAAACGCTGGTAAATAATGGAGTTACTGAAGCTAAAGAAACACATTATTTATGTTTTCATCTTATGAATGAATGAAAAAAAAGTTCACGTTAATTAGTATCATGACTCTATTTGTTGAAAAATAATATTAGTATTGTCATTTGGCAACATTAGCTTACCTTCGGTTATAAAATAATTCTTTTAGGTTTAACATACTGATAATGAATGCATGTTTTGCAAGAAATTGTCGTACAACACAATCAACACAGAAATAACGTGAACTTGATGCTAGTGATTATAATGAATATCATCATACAAAAGTTCTATATATTTTCGAATGCGGGAAATATGTATTCAGAATTTTTTTTGTTTGTTTTCTGCTTGAACAGAAATATTTTCCATCAACTTTTGAATCAGAATACTTTTTAAAGGAAGAAACATACCCCAGCCCCCTTTGAAGTTAAAAAGTAATTCCATCACGGATAGGAATACTTATTGTAAAATAAATCCTTAACATTCGAGATTTGATAATGTCTTGCTAAAACTTTGTGAAAGCATAATTTTGCAAAATATCAAAACCCCCTAATTATTCACATAAATATCCTAACATCAGTCAAAAAGTAATGACACGGCCGTAATTCATCTATCATTTGTATTTAAGGACCACCTAAAGACCTTAAAATACTCAATATACAACGTGATAACACTATAAAAGCAATAGAAGGTAAGGAGCTGACATTACAGTGTGAGGTTGTAAGCGGAATACCTAAACAACTATTAGAATGGATGAATAAAGGAGAGACGCTCACGGAAAACAGATCAGATATTTTAAATTTTACATTTATTCCAAAACACACAGATCACTTAAGTCAATTTACTTGCAAAGCCAATAGTTCTGAATTTGATGTGATTCTAGTTCGTAGTGTAACAGTTATTGTTTACTGTAAGTATTAATTTCGTAATATGTTTCATTTTACACATTCTATTAGAAATATAAAAGATATTCAGAGGATTTCAAGGGAATATTCAAAGTAATATGTAAAAGAAAGACTGACAACGCCATGACTAACGAAATACGACGAACAACCAAACATAATCTTTAAATCACAACAAAGATTTAGAGAATCACAGACTGATCACCACGAACACCATAACACATTTGGGAAATATCAGATACTCTGGAAACGTAAGCAGATACCAAATAAGGTGAAAAGTCTCATTGAATACTTTGCAAAAAAGTTTAAACAAAATATATATATATATACAGTCCGCCAAAAGTTAAGCACCACCTATTTTTATTGCAGAGATTTTTTTTCAAATTTAAAAAATCAATTATTCCACGAAAAAAAACCAATCATATAGCAATTTTGCTAATGTATACCATAAACAAACCAGAAATGTAATTTTAGTCACTTATGAAGGTTCTATGCATGTAGGTTTTCCGTTCATAGAAATAGTGTAAATAACTGAATTCTGAAACAGAATTTAAGTTTCACTGTGATTTTATTTTTTTGCAACAATTATTCACCCAATATTATTAAAATTGTCTACACATAAGCTTTGGTATGTTCGGCAAATTTAATGTCAATATTTGAGTCAATAGCTTGTGTAACAACCTCACTTCCGGTACAGTTTCATAACACGTCGTATCATTCTCGGTGCAAGCCTTCAAGCTTTAGTTTAGGAAAATCTGTTGCATTAAACAACAAATACCACTTTTAAATCGACAAAATATTGTGAAGGTGGATCTCTGTAATTGAGATTTCCGCCAATGGCATCTCAGACATGTGTGAAAGGGTTTATGTATGGGGACAGGGAAGGCTAAAAAATAGTGTAAATGGCTTGTTGCTCTTTGGACTCGGTTAAAATCCTTGCCCTATTTGTTCTAGCGTTGTCGTCCATGTACAAGGGACTTGGCAATGTAGACGCAAGTGGGGGATGATTAAAATGAGGGACTACAATGTTTTAAGGCACCAAATCTCTGTATGTCTGTCCGTTTATATGTTACCCTGCAGAATATGCGTACCCAGCTTATAAGGGTATAAGAAGCAACCCCGTACTGGAACACCACCAGCACTGAATGCAGTCCTTGTGCAAACATTGTTCTTGGTCATAGGCCGTTTTGTTTCCCCGTGAAATTCGTATTATGGCGTGCAGTAAAAGAAACTGACTACCATCTGAACAATGAGTGTTTTCTCAGCTTCTTATGTTTAAGCATAGATAGTCAATTCAATTTTTTTTTCAATTCAATTCTTTATTACTTTGAGCAAATGATGCTCATCAGTACAAATATAATATGCATGTAAATACAATATATCATAAATAAATACATAAAACATATATAACTGATAAATGAATACATCCGAGAAGAATAATAATATGTAGTAAGTATTGGTAACTTATAACATGTCTGTTCTACGTTTAAGTGCATGGAAAAGAAATTTACAAAGGTTACATATGTCTTTTACATTTTCTGTGCTCAACAACTGTATAAGCTTAAATGACGATGGACGCTTATAATAATATGGCTTAATATACTGTCTCCTAATTGCATTATAACAATCACACTGTAAAATGAAATGAAACTCGTCTTCTATTGTATTTAAAGTACAGAGAGTGCATTTTCGTTCTGATCTATTAATTCCGTGAAATCGTCCTGTTTCAACAAATAAGTTATGTGGAGACAATCTTAATCTCGTTAGATACACTCTACAATTCACATGTTTAGTAAGGTAAAATTGTAAATGAACATTATTTATACAGTATTTATATAAAAAACACTTTGGCGAGTCATCCAATAATTGATTCAAATATTGATTAGCTTGATTAAATATTCTAGTTTTGATAAAATACTTAAGAGTGTCATTTACAACTTAATTATCTTGGTTATACCAGAAGTCATTCAAACCCAAGTTAAACAATAAATACTTCAGTTGATAAATCCAACTATTTCTGTTATTACATTGATTCTGTACCTGGTCTTTGTTACAATTTTCAAGAATACAATTATTCATTGATAGAAGTTTAAACCAGTATCTTATAATATTATACAATCTAGAATATATCAAAGGATATCTACCAAGCTCATAATATACCATTACATTCGTTGTACATTGTTTGACACCTAAACTATTTTTGCAAAAATCTAACTGAACTTTTTCAATATTCGGAGCTTTATGAAAGCCCCATATCTCACTGCCATAGCATAAAATACTACTATATATGTATCACACAAATTAAGGTATGTGAAAACATTCAAATATAAGGATGACACTTTTGATTTTAAGGCAAATACAGCTTTCCTGCCTTGCTCAGCTAATTGTTTTTGAGTTTTTTAAAAATTTCCGTTATAATTCAACAAAATACCCAAATAACAAAATTTATCAACAATGTCAATAACACTACCATCAAAATACCACTTTTCCTCAACCCTCACATTACCACCATTTCTAAATACCATAATTTTTGTTTTAGCGTTGTTCACAGTTAAACCCCATTTTTGAGTGTAGAACAAAAGTGTGTCTAACATATCTTGTAAACCTTTTACAGAATCAGAAAATAGTATCATATCATCGGCATACATAAGCAAAAATAGAGACAATTTCTGTACTTCATACGGTACATTACCGTTATTTAAAAATTCCATTTCAAAATCGTTCACATATAATGAAAAAAGGATTGGAGAGAGTACTTGCATTAAGCCAACTGTACTCGTGAACTGCTCTGAATAAAAACCATCAATTCGTACACATGACTTCACATTTGAATACATTGATTTTAGTAATGATAAAAGTTTCCCTGTTATACCAATTTTGACAATTTCAACCATAAATTCAGTCTACATATTGTATCAAACGCCTGTTTGTAGTCTACAAAACAGCAATACAAACGATTCTTACTGGAGAGTGTTTTTTGGATGACACTTTTTGATAGTCATTATCCCATTAAAACCTGACGGTAGAGTGCCTACCTGTAAGTACAGTTCTCTATACACCAAGACTTGCTCTTCGGTTGCCTCTGAGAAGTTGACTGACCAATGAACAAACACTAACAAGACCACCTGAGCAAACAGTGTATTTGTAAACGCGCAGATGTATGGAACGCCATGACTGTCTTCTGATGTTGATTGTTTAATATGTTCGGTGCTTGATGCATTATGTTTTTTATGTTCAGTAGATATCCTATTATGTTCAGTAGTTATTACATTATGTTTAGTAGTTTTTACATTATATTCGGTGCTTTGGTTATTATGTTCAGTAGTTTCATTATTATATGCAGTGGTATTTAAATTATGTTCGGTACTTCTGACTTTATATTCAGTACATTTTTCATTATGTTCAGTACTTTCGACATTATGTTCAGTAGATTCAATATTATTTGCAGTACATTATATAATACCTTCAGTAGTCCCGGTTTCTTTATATTCAGTAGATTATTCATTATGTTCAGTAAAAGCATTGGTATTATATTCGGTTCGTTCAACTTTATGTTCAGTGGTTGTATCATTATGATGATGTAGTAAAAGTCGGTAAGTCAATAACGGAAATTGTCGGAAAAAACGAACGCGGATATTTTTGACGGACATTTTATTATGAATACCTTTATGTGATTGAATGAAAATGGAAGAAACGAAAGCAGTTTTAAATCGGTGTTGTTTACGTTCCCAAGTTGGCATTTTCTACCAGGAAAAAATAACTCCTGACTTAATTTGTAAGTTGTTGCTACAATATTTCGCATTATTTGGTATGAACGACAGGAGAAAAAAAATGGAATGAAGAATAGCTTGTGTTCCTTTCAGCAGCAATATTTTTGTCTAAGAATTATAACAAGTTTTTCATTCCCAAAAGAAGCACTGGAATCCTTACTCAAAATTGATTTAAGATCATTTAGCTGTTATGGAAATTAGTGAGATGTTTAGTGTATCGGAGAGTTCAATTTATCGGAATATGAAAATGTATAATTTGAGTAAACTTGAATTTTCTAATATTTCTGACGAGAATTTAGATGATGTTATTGCAAAACAGGTAGTGGAACTTCCTTGCTGTGGAGACGTATTTCTGCTTTAGAAGAATCACTTGGAGTGATTGTCTAAAGCAGATATTAGCCCAACAAAACAGTAAGGTTTGTGGAGTGTTCCAAAATCCCAGTCCTAAATTGAATAATTTTAAACACTAGTACGTTTCTGATCCATTACAATAGATCTGAAAATCACGATATCTGATACGATCAACGTTGATTGTTGACATTATCAATATATTAAAATCAAATAAAGATCTGGTACAGATATTATTAGCCATAGTATGCTTAAAATGTGTTCTGAAAGAAGCAAGATCGCTTCATTAATCAAAAACTGATTGACTTATGTGGTTGTTGGACTATCAATGTATTTGAATTGGGACATGAAGTTGGAACCCCTCTCTTTTTGACCTGAGTTAGGACCCCCCTATTTAAAATTGCTGCATCCACCCCTGATCTTTTTTTGATAATTCCAGGTCAGAATTTTCGTTGCTTTGGATAAGTTGTCATCTACAACTTCACATGACCTGAATAATTTCAAGTAGGGGGTTAAAATTTAAAGTGCCCCTCCCCTCGTATTTTGATAGTGAAGTTAACCCCCGGGAAGACCTTTGTTTGCCGCCTGTGTGTGGGTCATACTTCAACATAATTAAGATGCGGAAAGTTCGGATCAGCCTGTTTTCCAAAATGCATAGATTTCGCAACACGTTACATCATATTTGAATATATATTATACCAAATGGTCAATATTAATCATTCATGTGATTTGTTCTGGGAAGTTTGCAAAATTTCAATGGAAGCAAGTTCTAGGCATGGAAGAAAGACCATTCACAATTTGTTTCACATTTGTTTTTTCTCTCTTTTAATTATCTAATACATGTAGTATATTAAGCTTTCAAATGTAGAATTCATAAGATCAAAATTACCCTGTGAAAGACCCCCTTTTGTGCTCGCAATTTCTTACCCTTGTATTAAGCTTTTCCAATCTAACTAAAATTTTAAAAAAGCCTTTTAACCGATCTATTTATGTACCGGATCGGCAACTTTATCATTTATTTAATCAGAAAATCTACAATATAAAAAAGAAGATGTGGTATTATTGCCAATGAGACAAATATCCACAAAAGACCAAAATGACACAAACATTGACAACTATAGGTAACCGTACGGCCTTCAACAATGAACAATTCCCATACCGAATAGTCAGCTATAAAAGGACCCGCTAAGACAATGTAAAACAATTCATACGAGAAAACTAACGGCCTTTATGTAATTTTTTTTTTAACGAAAACCAAATATGTAAAGTATTAACAAACGACAATCACTGAATTACAGGCTCCTGACTTGGGACAGGTCAAGCATTAATAATGTGGTGCCATTATAAACATGTTATTTGCCAGGAGTCTCCCCCCTCCCCGAAAAGAAAGAAATAGCCTTGCTCCAAGATATTTTTTTCCTGCATCACATGGAGCTTGAATTAGAATAAATACTTAGTATGGAAAAAATAACTACAATTCGAAACACAAAATCCGAAGGCACAAATCAGAAAAAAAGGTTTGTTTTGGAAAGGCTGCCGAGGTAAGAAATATACATAACATATTTGACCCTTCCCTTGTCTGTTCTATGAATTAACACCCTGGGTTTACAATCTCAAACATGCTAAGAAAATTCCAGTGAACCACCAACGGCACCCATTAGTAGTTAACGATTTGATTTCTTTCAAATAGTTAATGTATGACATGTATGTACGTGTCGCTTAAAACACGACCATATACCAAATGGTCAATGTAAAAACAAAAATTGCCAATGAGACAACTCTCCACACTGAGTGATCAAAATGACACAGAAATTAACAACTATAGGTCACCTTACGGCCTTCAACAATGAGCACAGCCCATACTGCAATTCAGCTATAAAACAATTAAAACGAAATACTATATATAGTAACTAATGCCGTATTAGTGATAAAAAACACACCAACAAACGACAACCAATGAATTACAGGCTCGTGGTTGAAGACAGACACATTATCATATATACAGAATATACGACGCGGATAGACATGTTAGCGCGGTGATCTCAACCCTCCCCTAACATGAGATTGTGATGTAAAAGTACAACACAAGTAAGAACGTAATAACGAATTTTAATCAAATAACTGAAGTACTGAACATCGGATGACCGCATCGTCAAGCCTGGAAATGGGTCAGAAACATACTAGTGTTCAAAAATATTCAATTTAGGACTAGGATTTTGGGACAAACCTTACTGTTTTGTTGGGCTAATATCTGCTTTAGAAGAATCACTCCACAGCAAGGAAATTCCACTACCTGTTTTGCAATAACATCATATAAATCCTCGTCAGATATATTTGAAAATTCAAGTTTACTCAAATTATACATTTTCATATTCCTATAAATTGTACTCTCCGATACACTAAACATCTCACTAATTTCCATAACAGCTAAATGATCTTAAATCAATTTTGAGTAAGGATTCCAGTGCTTCTTTGGGAATGAAAAACTTGTTATAATTCTTAGACAAAAATATTGCTGCTGAAATGAACACAAGCTATTCTTCATTCCATTATTTTTCTCCTGTCGTTCATACCAAATTATGCGAAATATTGTAGCGACAACTTACAAATTAAGTCAGGAGTTATGTTTTCCTGGTAGAAAATGCCAACTTGGGAACGTAAACAACACCGATTTAAAACTGCTTCCATTTCTTCCATTTTCATTCAATCACGTAAAGGTATTCATGAATAAAACGTCCGTCAAAAATATCCGCGTTCGTTTTTTTCCGACAATTTCCGTTATTGACTTACCGACTTTTACTACATCATCATAATGATACAACCACTGAACATAAAATTGAACGAACCGAATATAATACCAATGCTTTTACTGAACATAATGAATAATCTACTGAATATAAAGAAACCGGGACTACTGAAGGTATTACGTAATATACTGAAAATAATATTGAATCTACTGAACATAATGTCGAAAGTACTGAACATAATGAAAAATGTACTGAACATAATGAAAAATGTACTGAATATAAAGTCAGAAGTACCGAACATAATTTAAATACCACTGCATATAATAATGAAACTACTGAACATAATAACCAAAGCACCGAATATAATGTAAAAACTACTAAACATACTGTAATAACTACTGAACATAAAATACATACTACTGAACATAATGCATCAAGCACCGAACATATTAAACAATCAACATCAGAAGACAGGCATGGCGTTCCATGCAGATGACCTTTGATAAGATGACTGCTTTATCGGAGTTCAATCTTTTTGGTCGTAATGGATTTGCTTAGGGTATGTTGAAGGTAATTCATAACACCGAACATTAATATTTGTTTCGCAATAGTTATAAAAATATTGCCAGTTATATTTCGGTGGTGCTTAACTTTTGGCGGCCTGTATATATATAGCGGCTTGAGTTCATCACATGAATGCTCGCGTACATAGTATTACTCATACACCATCGTTAGAAAAAACGATAAGTATGAATTATTTTATTATGTTTAACATGTTTAAGAAGGGCATTTATTTGCTTATGCTAACAAGTCAATGATTAATATTAAGGTACGTTTATTCCCTTAATATTACTTTGTTGGTTATGACATTTTCAAAATATGGAATTTCTTTATCTCTTTTGTGAAGATGCCCCACGAGTATATTTCAGCAAGAAAGACAAATCAGTCAGAATTATAGAGGGACATCCACTAACAATTGGATGCAATGGCAATGGTTATCCAAATCCAAATAATTTTACATGGACGAAGAAAACAGGTTTGTTTGAAAATTTGATTTCAAACTTGCCATCTCTATACAAAAATAATGTAAAGAGAACTGATGCTGGAAGATATGCATGTGAAGCGTCCAATATGATAGGAACAGGAAAAAAAGAAATAGATGTGCTTGTAATGTGTAAGTGTTTAAACATAACTAACAGGGGAATGCATTTAAGCGCGTTGGTATTTTATATGGTATATGATTTTACAAACAAATGGAAGTTTCTAACGACCTTAACTGGCTATACAGACAGTGCAAAATGGTAATCAGAAATCAATATAAAGCTTATGTAAATATGTTAGTTTAACAGTGTGTTATCAGTCTAAGACCTATGAGTAATAGCCAAATATGTATTAAGTAAAATCATTGACTGCTGATTTGGATGATTGAAATTACAACAGTTTTAGAATTTATGTATGAACCACACTAGCTATAGATCCCTCCTTTAAGTAAGTCTCCGAGGGTAGCATCAGATCAGTAATCAATACTTCGATATTCATATCTTATTCAAAACATTTTTTTTTGTAAATTGTCCGTTTATAGATGTCTAACCTATCAACTCCACCTGAAAAATACCTTTGATGGTTATTTTTCATGCATGTTTTACAGGAGTGTGTGAATAACTCAGTTCGTAGAATATGATTTTCCAGAGTTATAATCAATTCAGTAGTCAATATAAGATTTATTGCTTAACTTCATTCTGTTTTTGTATGTATCTAATAAATCATGGTTGGAGTATAATAGAAACATAGGTTCCTGTTAACTTATGTGAAAAACAGATTATTTTTACAGTACCGGGGTATCAAATATAACTACTTACACGTATAAACTGTTCCAGAAAAGTTAGAGTGTTTATTCAATCATGAAAGTATCTTCCAAATTGAAACTGAATTTCTTAATTTTATATAATATTCAAACTTCATTTATATGGACTCACAATTGATTTTGTATTTTCAGATGCACCTGATGTAGGTATTCAATACAAAAACTATACCGATGCATCAAAGGCAAGACTTTTGAAATGCAATGCAACTGGAATTCCCAGCATATACAATTTTCATGATTGGGAACATACATCGGATTTTGGTGACCACATCCGCTTTCTATCCGGAGGTAGAAATGGCTATTTAGATCTACCAGAAAATGTCAAGGACAACAACTATCAAGACAACGGGTATTATAAATGTACAGTAGACAACACAATCCCCGACATACGTAGCAATATTAAACAAAATGCTGAAGTGTATCTGGACGTGAAAGGTATGATTTCACACGTCTGTCTAAAATGTATTTGACTGCTTTATAAACCAAATATAAAAGTAATAGTTTACCAATTTGACAAAATTTAACGATATCGTGTACCATGTAATGTGTTGTACATTTCAAGCGTTAATTTATAATTATAAATAAAATGGCTGATTACCAGTTTATTTCTAAAAATAATATTACTTCACGTTTGTATTTTATAATAAATGTGACTTCTTATGTCCAAACTAAAAGCTTGTTTGCATATAGTTGTCGCTATAGGACTCCTTTCTTGGACTTGACCATTCTAAATACATTTCAAATTACGAAAATGATTAATTTTTTGCTAAAAGAAAGGCAATGATATGTTATCCTTTCTGTACAAATTCAGCAAAACATTTTCATTTCCAAAGTATGAAACCTTGGTTGATATTAACTGCTCAACTTGCTCTGTATGTTGTTTTGTTAACTAACTAATTGTGGTGCAGACATAAATCATAATGCACAGCAAGTATGTATTGCCTATTTGATAAGGAATAAATGCCACGGGAATTTCTCGTTACATTGAAGACCTGTTGGTGACCTTCTGCTGTTGTTTTTGCTATGGTCGGGTTGTTGTCTCTTTGACACATTCCCCATTTCCATTCTCAATTTTACCATATATTAATTGTGTTTTCATTTATTCCCTTATAATAAAGTCACAATTTCTAAGTTGCAGGGTTGCAGCAGGTATTACACTCGTTGATTTTACTGATGGATATAACATATATTTGACATGTGACGTAAATTAACTTATTTTGTAGGAAAACCTTTTTTCGTCATTGATAACACTGACACAGTTTATGGTGAATATCATCAGTTCGTCTCCGTAGTCGTCAACATCTTCAGTAATCCGAAGTATACAACTTTAGAAATATTTGATAAAAATGGTGGTGATATCAATTCTGGACCACATTTGAAAATTATAGAAGAATACACATCTATCATTGATACTTTTCATAGTACAAGAGTTCATGTCAAGGGATATCGGATAACAATCAGAATTGAAAATCTCACTGATGAATACTTAACGGAATATACATTTAGTGTAATGAACGCTTTTGGCCAAGGTCAACATAGATTATCAGTGCTTCGAGGAAGTAAGTAACGTTTACCTTTCCTTATGATTTGCATTTAATTTTTTTTTTTTAATGAATGTTTTCTCTGTTCAAATACTTTTCAAATGTTTATATTGAGGCTTAATGTTCAAATATTTGATCTTCGTTCGTCACACTAAAATACAGTATTTGTCAAATTGAGTACATCATCTTGAGCAGGACAAAACAATACATGGAAATTGAATACTACTGAATACGTCGTAAATATGTTTGCAAGACATCGGTCGGAAATGGTGCTCACTTTGTAGTATTTTTTTTGTTTCATATCACACGACTGGTTTACATGATAGTAAAAGGTGCTATAAATATCTTATAAAATAAACATTTCGCCATTCTAAAAGGACAATCTATGTTGAGTACCACCTATGCAAGGTTTTTATTCTATATATGTAGCATGTTCACAGCTGCAGTTACATATAGTTTCTCATTTAAAGACTTAATTACGAATATAACATAATAAGTATCATATTGTAGGCCCCCCTGATACGCCTGTAGACGTTTCATTGAAGCCTGTTGTAAATGACGTGAAAATCGAATGGACTCCAAACTTCAATGGTGGATTTCAACAATGCTTTTTTATAGAATATCGAGACGAGGACAGTACAGTGTGGATTGAAGTGCAGGCATTTAATACTACAACCAATTCGGGAGCTTCCTGGACAGTTCACAATCTGAACTATGGTCGATCGTACAACTTTAGAATTTTTGCTCGAAATAGAATCGGGGATAGCAATAAAACTGATGAAATGTTTGTAACAATTAATCGTAAGTTTTTTTTTCTGTTTATACATACATATCCAGCGTAAGATAAAAAAAAACCAATGATATAGGTGAAAACTTATTTGATTCTGTAAAAGCCGTATCCTAAAACTAATACCATGTAGTGTATCAAACTGTACTATTTATGTTTTTAAGAAATAAATTTAACGTATTGGTTACACATTTGCTTATACTTATAATAATTTGCACATTAATGAACATTGAACTACACATTTTTTACACTTTAATAAGAATATCATGTTTGCTTGTGAAATAGATATTTAACTATTATATGTGGGGTCATTATCGATCTACTGTATGCCACATGAAAAAAAAGCAATACTCTACGTACACCTTAAATTCCTAAAATAGCCAAGCATCTTTATGATATGAAAAGCAATAATTCACGCAGAATCATAAAACTCATGACTTAGCAAATAGGAAAGGCATCAACGTTATTTAAATAGAGGTCAATCCACATGTATGTGTGTTTTATTACCAGCTCAATTATGTGAACTTCGCCTTAACTGATAGATGTTGGTCTTTGCAAATTAATTAAAAATAACACTTCCTAATTACATCTTACTTAATTATATGTTTTGTTTGTTTAATTTGTATTTGCTTTAAATATTGAAACATAAAGATATGTTTTTTTTTAGAGGAGCGCACACATGTTCCATTCTATAGCATTTTGACCGGATCTGCTTTAGTGATTGTGTTATTGATTATTGTGGTTACTGCGTGTGCATATACAAGAAGTTTGCGCAGTAATATCAAGATGAATCACAGTTCTACTCAGACTTACAATATAGAAGAGGGTCAATATGAAGACATAGACGAAGAACAAATGATAAATATACATAATGTAGAAACATCGGGTAGTTGTGGCATACTAGAAACAAACATTGACAGTGAGTATGAGCAACCAATAGATTCCTTAGGTACAGAGAACAGCGTTAGTCATCAGCAGAACGTTTCGTCGTCAAACAGCGAAAGCAGTGAAAATGACATTGATGAAAATCACACGTTTACAAAAGACGTCATTGTCAACTCATATGAACAGTTAACTGATAATCCAGAACCTCCTCTACCATACGACGAACTTAATCAATGATTTGATGTTTAGCATCTTGTTTATTATTATCAAGTAAATAAATATTACTTGTTTTTTTGATGATTCAATTTTAATAGTTTTCATGATAATTTTGAAGATATTCTTTTTTTTTTTTTACAGTTTCTTCAAAATATACCCAAATATCTTAGGTGTAACACCACTAATTCGGACCCGGCCAGAAAGCACATACCAAAAAGTAGTACATATTTAACACAAAATAGTTCCTACGCATGAGTGTAACTTTCAAAATATGTAGAATATTTATGTATTTTTGGCATCAAATGAAAGCTGAAGGACTAGATAAGTGATCTTTGTAGAACACTTTTGGACTTATAATTTTGAATATCAAAAAAACTGAACCAAATTTTAAAAAGAGGGTACATCTTGTCTGTTTGTCAGATCTGAAGTACCTGTTTTGGTACACCCGAAGTTCCGGGAACCAGTCCTTTCTTATATGCCATTAAAGGTATGTTGATTTTTTCAGTACAAATCACCATAAAATGTTGCTTTGACATGCAATGACTGCCACTTTATTTGAACTTAAAATTAAAGAGGTGTGCCTGCTTGAAATGGAGGAATTTAACATAGAAAGCAATGGGACCATGAATTAGTGGTGTTCTTCCTATTACAGAGAATCATCAGAAATGTAATTTTTAGAAGTTGTACCTATTCCAATGAAAATAAGTCAAATTTGATGTTAGTAATCATGTATAATAATCTTGTTTTGGTGAACCATTCTGTTTATGGGAAATGTAAGCTCTTAAATTGGCATACTTAGGTAGTTTAGCCTTTTATGGTCACACAACATGCATGCAGTTAAGACTTGACTCCAAGTTCTTTTGTTTGCATTATTTGTGATTGAAATCAATACAACATGTATATTATGACTTGTGTATGGTACACAAAAGTTCTTGATCAAATAATCCTATGATTTATCAAGTTTTATTGTTTTTCTTATGGTAGCCTTTTACAATCTAGGTAAATGGTATATGCTCATATAAGAATTTCAAAATCTCACTGTACATGCAATTTTGAACCAGTTTAGCAAGTTATCTAGCTGAGGGATATATAAATTGCTCTAAATAATCTATATTTTACCACAGAAGTATGGTTTACACCAAAAAAAAAGTCCCTTTTCCAATTTGAAGAAAAAAGGGGGGACAATATTCTCAATTATGTCTTTATGATTGGACTAACATATTTTTTTTAATGAAGAACCTGTGATAAAAATATGAATATTGGTGAGCACATAACTTTCCTAATAGAAATTGATAAATAAAACAATATTATATTAAGAACAAAAAAGTACATTATTGACCAATATATAATATCCATATGCAGTTTTCTTTGAATAACTCATATATTACTACCATTCCAATTTGAGCTTAAAATTAGTAAAATAGTATTTGGACTAAAGCTTTATATGTTGTTTATTGCTTAGAATAGATCATAGAATGAAATAAAGTGATTCTCAAATCAATATAACAAGTTTGGTTCTGTTATAGGTGTAACACCACTAATTCGGGCCCAGCCAGAAAGCACATACCAAAAAGTAGTACATATTTAACACAAAACAGTTCTTACGCATGAGTGTAACTTTCAAAATGTGTAGAATATTTATGTATTTAAAAGCTGAAGGACTGGTGACCATTGTAGAACACTTTTGGACTTATAATTTTGCATATCAAAAAAACTGCACCAAATTTTAAAAATGAACTTAAAATGGAAGAGGTGTGCCTGCTTGAAATGGAGGAATTTAACATAGAAAGTAATGGGACCATGAATTAGTGGTGTACTTCCTTTACAAAATTTATATGAACATGATAAACGCCAATACATTTAGTTGGTGCAAAAAGTGCTAGCTTTAGTCTGCCGCTCATGTATTGACTATGAGCAAATGATAAAGAAACTCACCAAAGTTATAGAGGTACCAGACTTATCATTTTAATTATTATGATGAGTTTCAATCCTCATTATTGTACTTCTTATTGAAATAGATAAACTAGCGTATATCGGACATTTCATTTTTTCTTTAAATGTTTCTAAATACCTATTAAGAAATTTTTTTTCAAGGAACATGTTTTTAAATAAATGTAGAGGGTCAAAAACTATATTTGGTATTTGGGATAATATTTGGAAAAACAAGTATACTTACCATCAGAATAATGATGATGTTTTGCTTTTGGATCATTTCGGTCTTGTTCAAGCGAAAGCAAACGTAAAGGTTTATGTTTATTCTATTTGTTCGAATGGAAGACAACACGATTACCGAAAATCTAGATTAGAAGATGTAAACGGGCATTACAATTAAAAGCATTAGAAACAAGAAAACTTTAGTCAAACACAAACATACAAACAAAAAAGCGGTAGTCAGTTACACCGCGCATATTGGGGTCAAAAACGGATGAGTTCAACGTCTCGCAGGGAAAGCAGTGTTTGCTAGTGGCATTCTTTCCCTGATATGTATTTCTGTTTTACAATTTGATTATTGAATAATTGCTTCGCATTACAATTTTGGATTAAATATGTGATGTGTACTTGTAACGGTTTATTTCTTCCTCTGTGATATTTTATCCTGGGGATAATTTGTCACAGTAATTTTTTTCCAGACATGGTATTTCACAGGTAGATTTTTTTATAGAAGAGTGGGAATCTATCTGTGTTATGCGGATAGTATGTACTGGTATATATTTGACGTACCATATTTCACAGAACCTTGTGAAATAGAGTCCCATTAACTACTATGTAAGTTACTCGCAATCAAAATATACCTGACTATATTTATAAAATGTTTCACAAAGGTAGAACAAATTTGCATGATTTATCAAAGGGAGTTAATTATGAGCAATTTATCTTTTAAAGATATTAATATAATATATTCCTGAATCTATTTCATAGTGAAATTTTTCCTTGAACCTTATTTTTTATATATTCATTTATATAGAAAAAAGGACTTACAACATGATTTAATAAGACAGATAACATTTCACAGATAAATACTATTCATCTGTTTAAATTGCTTTTGTTCGAATATACTGTTATGCTATGATTTATCTTATTTTCATATAATCAACAACTACATCTTTGTCCCCAGACAAAACTATTTCTATAGTTAAAAATATCATCATAATCAAATTCTTCCATTACTGTTAACAGTAGTAATGCAACTATACTTCTACCTTTACTTTTTAATTTATATTTGTACTGAGATCTGAAAACAACTCACGTTTACATGTATTTCACTTACACCTTATGTAATCATGATTTTATTTCACAACTACGATCTTTGATATTACTTCTGGTTTTCTTTCTTATGTTTCAGGATAATTTTCTTTTCAAAAGAATGGTATTCACTTAAATATTTCAGGAAATTTTTTCAATGAAAATTAGTGAAATTATTTCCCATTATAATACATTTTTTTTTTAACAATTTAGCTTTAATTCAAAACACACTATGATCATTTCATAGTATTTGTAAAGGATGAGTTTTTTCTAATAACTATTCAAAAAGTTAACTACCCAGATAGAATTTCACGGCAAAGGATAAAATATCGCAGGGAAATATTTTCCTCCGGATAAAAATATAACAACAACTACTGTGACATTTTTTTCCTCCGGATCAAATTTCACCCGGATATAATTTTGCTTTATATATTCACTGATGAGGCTATACGTCATTTATTTACTAAAACTTAAAAGGCACAAAATGAAATGGAAGGTTATTGATATAATGTTCCATTTCCTTTTCGAAACAGATCATTGAAACATACATTTAAATACACAGTAATTGTTCCGTATATTTCAAAGTTCAATATAATCCGTTAATGTTAAATACTTCCCGACCAGTGGTTAAAAATAGAAAACAAACTTTTCACATGAAATTTATCATATAGAAAATAGTAAAATGAAAACTTTTTTATTTATTTGTGTATTTACCCTGGTGAATTTCATTAGGGTTGGAACAGAGCTAAATCGTAAGTTTTAGATAAAAGTTCTGTTAAGTATGAGCCTTTCTCTTAAAGATAAACGGTGTTCTGGCAATCGTTGTTGATCTATACAAAGTATAAGCATTAACGTAATTGGTTACACGCTACGTTTAATAACTTGAGATGAATTATTGACCTTGCCATTTTTTTTGTTTTATCGAAACAGTTATTTCTAGGATTCATGTCAAATTTATAATGAAATTTAAACTATATGTAATATGTTCCATACAAGTTGCAATGATTATGGATTTGGGTTCTATGTCAAGTTGGAAATTCCTTATAAATATATATGTACGTCCCTGAACATAAATCGTGGTGGAACTAGACAAATGCGTTGAACTAGAGTTTCAAAATTTTTAACATCTAATAAAATGGTAAAGGCATACAGGAAGATACGTAGCTGGACACAATCATATTATTATACTCAGGGCCTACCAGTATTTGCTCTTGCTTTTAAATGCAACGTAATAAAAAGATAGTAAGCGAAAACATTTTTCAGTTCTTTAGCAGACAAGTCATTTAACAAACGACCACCTGAAAATTTTGCAAACTACGTACATGGTTACTAATAAATACGGAAATCACATTATTAGCTAAAGGAATCGGTTACATACCTTGGTGGTGTGTAGTGGCAAAGAAAATTCTTTATCTTTATATATCTCATTGTGGTTTTGATATGTTGTAGTAGTTGATGGTTAAACACTTACACAAATCAAAACATAACGGATACAATAACAACAAAAACGGCAGATAAAACATAACAAGCAAGTTTTAAAAATGCTGAGCGAAACAAATTACTCAAAATCCCAAGTCAATTGCAGGTGCTACAGAAAATGAGGCAGATCACACTCTACATGTGGCACCCGCCATTGCCATTTTTATATTAATTTTGATCTTATTGTTCAGATTGTATGTGAGAGTTTAGATCAAAATTACCGTTTTAGAATTGAAAAAGATTGTTAGTAAACTGACTAGTCTATTTCGGTAATACCAAATTCGAGATCACGACGACGGAATTGAGGTTACAACATCTGGAGCATATCCGTCAAAGGTGAAACAGGTATTCCAATAAAGTCAACCTATTCATGATGGCGTTCGTACACTTTCAAAAGAATAACTCTAACGTCACTGTTTGAAGTCGATTGTTTTATAGAAATAAGAAGAAATGGTATGAGTGGCAATGAGACAGCTCTCCACAATAGACCAACATGACAAAGACAAAACAACACAGTACGGCTTTTAACAACAACAAGCTGGAAAATTTGTTGTAAAATACATTTTTTCCTGGTCTGAATAACGACATTCTAATGTTTATTTTAATAATGCTTTTTTATTTAACATGTTTAATTTAGACAATTGTAGTTTCCAAGAAAACCATTTCTGTTCATATAACAACTGTTTAGAGAAGTACCGCGATGGTAAAGGCAACCCGTCAACAAAATGTAAGAATTAATTTAACGAATCCTTCACAACACAAATCTTAAAACACTGATTACACTAAACTAGAGGCTCTCAAGAGCCTGTGTCGCTCTTTGTGCATATTAACAATGGACACAGATACATTCATGACAAAATGGTGTTTTGGTGATGGTAATGCGTTTGTTTTGTAGATCTTTCTTTAATGAACATTCTTGTTGCTACAATTATTTTTATCTATAATGAACTTGGCCCAGTAATTACAGTGGAAAATATTTCCTAAAAATTTACAAAAATTAACAAAAATTTATGAAAATTGACTATAAAGGGCAATAACTCCTTAAGGGGTCAATTGACAATTTTGGTCATGTTGACTTATTTGTAGATCTTATTTTGCTGAATATTATCGCTGTTTACAGTTTATCGCTATCTATAATAATATTCAAGATAATAACCAAAATCGTCAAAATGTCCTTAAAATTAATAGTTCGGGAGCAGCAATCCAACAACAGGTTGTCCGATTTGTCTGACAATTTCAGGGCAGATAGATCTTGACCTGATAAAAAATTTAACCCCATGTCAGATTTGCTCTAAATGCTTTGGTTTCAGAGATATAAGCCAAAATCTACATTTCACCCCTATGTTCTATTTTTAGCCATGGCGGCCATCTTGATTTGTTAAACTAGATACCCTAAAGATGATTGTGGCCAAGTTTGGATTAATTTAGCCCAGTAGTTTCAGAGGAGAAGATTTTTGTAATAGATTACAAGGATTTACGAAAAATGGTTAAAAATTGAGTATAAAGGGCAATAACTCCTAAAGAGGTCAACTGACCATTTCGGTCATGCAGACTTATTTGCTGAACATTATTGCTGTTTACAATTTATCTCTATCTATAATAATATTCAAGATAATAGCCCAAAAACGGTATAATTTCCTTAAAATTGCAATTCCAGAGCAGCAACCCAACAACGGGTTGTCCGATTCGTCTGACAATTTCAGTGCAGATAGATGTTGACCTGATAAACAATTAAACCTCATGTCAGATTTGCTATCAATGCTTTGGTTTCAGAGTTATAAGCCAAACACTACATTTTACCCCTATGTTCTTTTTTTAGCAATGGCGGCCATCTTGGTTGGTTGGCCGGGTCACGCCACATATTTTTTAAACTAGATACCCCAATGATGATTGTGGCCAAGTTTGGTTGAATTTGGCCCAGTAATTTCAGAGGAGAATATTTTTGTAAAAGCTAACGACGACGAACACCGGACGCAAAGTGATGAAAAAAGTTCACTTAGCGAAATCTAAAACTGATCGGAATCGGGTTTTTCAACAAGTCAGAGTTTGGATTCTATATAGGATGAAATTAAACTAAAAAAGTTGTTTTATAGTATAAATAGTAGAACTAAAATACAATTTCCTACATAGACGTATGCTATATTGTGTACCTTCACTTCGTAAAATGTAAAATGAACTTTTTCGATTTTAGTCAAATTTGTAATTAATATATAATTTTTATGTATGTGTTTTTTTTATATATCAGATGCACGAGGAGACCGTCTCTCCGTCTGAATTAAGCATTTATTTTTTTCTTCTATATCACAAACAACAATCAATTTATATCCCAATCAACCTAGAAATTGTCCCGATTCTATCAAATATAATGTAAAAATAATTCTAACACCTCTATGTATTTTTCTATGGAGTTTAGAAACAAACAATATCGAAATTCACAATAAAAAACCATACTTTGATTAAATCTGACAACGCCACGACAAACAAAACACAGTAAAACAACAAACAAGCGTTAATGTACAAAGTTCATTAAGGAATGAGCAACACGAACCCAATATAACACTGTGGCTGAACCTTTATAACACAAGGTGCCCCGAAAGTCAGATGGAAGTTACATTCGCATCGGTTAATACATTGTACATTTATTTCAGTGATCAAAGATACTACAGGTTTGATCAACAAAACTGCCGGATTGGTCATTAAATCAGGTGCGATGAAATGCTTCTTTGAAGTATTGCCTTTTTCATATTATCATTTTGAAAAATACAGGTCGCATATTCAAACTTGTTTATTTACTTATTCGTCAACATTTTTTCTTCTTCAAATATTGGAAACCATGTGTTATAGGCAGATGTAAATCATAGATATTTCTTTGTCTAGCTTTTACGCAAAAGTGAAATAAGTCGTTGCTTGCACAAATATAACAATACTTTAAAAAAATTTAAATGTAATTTCTATTATCAACAGTTTATCATAGTCCGTTATATCTGTAACACGTTGACGTTGTGGTTAAATGTAGTTTCTGAAGAATTTAGGGTATGGTTGATTATGAGGTTCTCTAAAACATGGACATGTCATTGTGCGAGCGGAACCTTCTGTAATTAGTTCCTGTTTTCTCCTGATTTTTTGTGTAGTATTATATAGAATTTGGCTAAAAAAAATATTCATTTTTCTGCCCGAGAAGGGTAGAAAAACATTTGTATGCAAGAGAGAATCATTATCAATAAAAATACAAAATTACAAAAACATAAACTGATATAGTTATTAAGAATCATAGATACCATTGTATCACAAAATCCCGACAGGGCACCAGACCAATGCATACAATGTACCAGTTTATCACAATTAAATTGAAAGTTTTGTGTGTATTCCTCAAAATTAACACAAATGACGAATGTTGAAATGAGTTTTAATTATATAACATACATTTGTAATTTAAAATTTTTAAATGAGTTATCAAACACATGTTGGTTCGAACTAAACAGTACAATTTTGATACGACTTTTTCTACTTTTTCAGATGGTTCGGTTGGTCTTCATGGCATACAGTCTGTTGTACCTATATTTACCTTGGTGATTCTTCCTAGAATCATGCTATAAGGCATAAATGTCATAAACTTACTGACATATGTGTAAATTGATATTCGAATGAAGAAACCTATCATATGATGTGGCGGATGTTTAACAGTGTGATGAGGACTATCAAAATGTAATAATGAACATAAATTTAATTGCCATCGTAGATTATTAATTTTATTGTTCAAATTTCTTTATTGTTATCACTGATGGATTCTAACAGAATCGGTTAATAATACATTTGGACACATCTACAAATGTAACTACATTTAGTAAGCAATATCGTCTATCATTTGTTTCCACAGGACTGTAATTTGTCCTCATACTAAAACTTTAATTATGAAATATTATATTGTATGTAAATTTATACTTATCTAGGACTAAGTAAAACTATTCAAAGAGTTAACTGACAGTACAATGTATATATTGACATGAAATATATATAGTTGTTCCTTGCTTGTGAGTATTTTGTGCTGTGTGAGTACTGTTTTTTACCATGGCTTATATATACAATATAATTTGTTTTCCATCGGCATTTAAAATGTGCCGGCATTCATTCATTTGATATAATAAACTACCAACGCCAATGTATCCTATTATTTGATTTTCACAACGTACAGTATGACTTCCAATGATATTAAAAAAAATTACTAGACAAATTATTCCTGTCACTATAATCATAACAACCAGTGACAAATATGTACCATATTATTTGATGTAATATCCAATCACTAATGTTAGGAACAATATTGATGTCATAAAACAAATAACAAGTAAATACAATCTCAAGAAAAATCCATCTAATATTTGACCTATATCTTTCCATGTCAATGAATTAAATTCCCCAGAATGCTTTTCGGTGGTTTCAGGTACACTTTCTGTAGCTTCTCCGTATGGTTGCACTTTTCGTCCACACAAACATGAACTATCTTTCCAACATGCAAATTTTGCCAAGCAGCTAGTCGAAATCTTTATAAGCCATTTGGGAACTGGAATTTGTTCGTCTTTATGATGACAATCTAATACATATATAGTTATGATAACGGACAGTACACCCAAAGCTAGGACAAACAGTAAGTAAATAGCTGAAATAAAAATATCTTATGAAAAGTATAGTACTTCAAACCGTATCGCTGGTGATAATCCAATACATAGCCCAGTAAATAGTTATGACTACTCGCAGCGAGAAATAATATAGGTACATGTAGACATGTAGGCACTTGTCTCATCAAAAAAGAAGTTCTTATATAACTTAACACATCAACACAGGGTAATTAACTCGCATTTTTTAAAATATCATCCCGGTCGCGAATTTCCGTTATATTTCTATTTCAAGATTGTCAACTGAAACTTGTTATTCCGTGAATCTAGATTGATATATCTAGACAATGGTGTATAAAACACCTACATTTGTTGTCGGAATCATTCGTAGCAGGCCTCCCCAAGTATGTCAATCGTAAAATTTTCGTATAGCAACAACCAATTGGAAACATAATACTTGCAAATAGGTAAAGAGCTGGAATAACAATTTGAAAGAACATTTCTGCAAAATTCGTGTTTCTTTTTAGGATATACGCTACTCTATTTCAAATTAACAAATCGTTTTACAAGTCTGATATAAATTGATAATTAAAAAAAAAACAGAACTTAAAAAACAAAGAAACAATTTATAGGTCCGTGTCCTTGTTTCTAAGATATAGACATTGGAAAATTTGGCGGGAAATGTTTCTGTCTAGGTTTGTCATTCATTTACCATTGTCAGTTTTTTCCTTTCAAAAACTATGAAACAAATACAAGAATTTCATAAGATTTAAGATATATTGACTATATATTCATTCTTCACGGTTTAATTTGAAACACTGTTGTTTCAATAATTCTGATTCAAAAAGACAATAGCTGGTGTTTAATTAAATGACTTTTAAAAAACATTTCCAACAAAATACACGATTTTCATTAATGGCGATGCTAAAAACTTACATGCATTTCAAAGGATATTAGCATGCTACAAGTTCTTGATGTTTATTCTTAGACATATACTTACTTAAAACAGAGGTAGAACTTGATGTGGACGGCATGTTATCAGATATAATAGTGAGATAGACAGCGTATGCTAGAAGAACAGTTAGAGAATATCCTATCCTTTCTCCCGAATCTGGCGGTAATTTGAATACCATTGAACTCAGGAACGCTAACAGAACCATTGGAATCAGGGAATTCAACACGTGGAACACCGGTCTACGCTTGAATGTTAATGTGAACGTTATTTCTGGTGTAGAAGAACCCTCTCTAGTATTTGAGGTCGTAAAGGCTGAAAACCCTTGGTATGTCCATTCTCCGTTCTCCTTGTAGTATTCCAAACGAACAGCTTCCTGCGAAACATACAGTGCTATCTCTATTGACGTATAACCCCACGTGGTAATAATCACATCACATGATTGGGTATCGAAAGGATAATATGTCACATCTGTCTCACAGTGTGTAATGTATATTCCAGAGGGTGTCCAAATGACAGAGCCACTCGATTGAACTTTCATCAGGACATTTGCGTCACTCACTATCGAAATATCACGCACGCTACAAAACACAAAACGTACACATGTATTCGAAATAACATAATGTACCGATGTAGAACACCTAACGTATTCGAAATAACATAATGTACCAATGTAGAACACCTAAAGTATTCGAAATAAGAAATTGTACCAATGTAGAACGTATTTGAAATAACATAATGTACCAATGTATACACATGGACAAAAAATATTGCAACACCAAATTGAAATTCAAATAAAAAAAAAACACTCTTTATTTTTTTGTGATATAATTTGTTGAAATCGAACTAGTTAAACATTATTTAAATCTCACCTGAATTTAATCAATAAATATCGACTCGATCAGTTCTTATCTGCACATGCAGCAACTGTATCCGTAAACAATAAAAAAGAATTTTTATCCTCATTGTTTTCAACACTTTAAATAAACAAGTTTTTATAAAGTTATGTGATGGACACCTTGAAATTGGTCATCTACAACTCTTAACTAAAGCAAGATGGCATATTATCAGCATTAGAGAAGCAGGTATGTCGCTGTGACAATTGCACGTATTGTTGTTCATCACCTTTCCACTATAAGTCGTTTTGAGAATAAACCTCGGGCAACAAACGATGTTAAAGACCTTCCGAGATCAAGAAGACCTCCTATAACATCTGCTAGGGAAAATTAAGCAAAATGAAGGTTGGTCAAAAGGAAACCCATTGCAAACAATACAATCCTTAAAAGAGAATGGTGGTCACACAGGAGCCTTTAAACAAGAACTGTTCAAAATCGACTCATCGCTACTGGTTATCGTGCGATAAGACCATTTCGGGGACCTTTACTTACGGACAGACACACAGTTGCCCGTATCCAATGTAGTGCAGAGCTCGCAAACGTTGGAAATTAGTATCGTAGAGGAAGATCCTTTGTTCCAATGAAATTCTCTTTATCTTCCTTGGCTCGATCGTAGCCCGGATTTGAACCAAATCGATCATATATGGGACACTATTGGGCGTAAAGTGCGCGAAAGGACACACCAGTTCAAACACGTCATAAAATAAACAATGCCCTTCATCAGGAATGGTTGCTGTTACCTAAGCAACAAATTAGTCGACTTATGGCAGGAATTAGAAGATGTTTAAAGGCGCTTATCCGTTTGAATGGAGGCTGCGCACAAAATACTTATTATTTGACATAATTATAACAATCAACCATGATGTGAACAATCATCTTAAGATTAATTTTGGAAATGTCTGAGATTGTAAAGTTCGACTACAGTAAAAGTTGTAAAATGCATTTTTTGTAAAAAAAACACTTCATTTTGTTATCAAAGTTGTGGTAAGATAAAAAAAAATTTCAAACATTTTTTTGTTCGCTTTAATGCCAATGTTATCATTAATTATGTTTCAATATTATTTTTCAATTATTTCATCATATTCCATCCAAAATAAGAGGCTGATTTTTCAAGCTTTAAAAATTCAAGGTGTTGCAATACTTTTTTCCATGTGTATAGAACACTTAACGTATCCGAAATAGCATAATACACTTTACGTATTGGATTTAACATCATGTTCCAATTTAGAACACCTTACATGTACATGTACGTATTCGAAATAACATAATGTACCAATGTAGAACACTTTACGTATTCGAAATAACATAATTTACAAATGTAATGCATCTTACGTATTCGGAATAAGATAAGGTACATTGTATCTATGTAAAGCATCTTACGTATTCGAAATAAGAAAAGGTATCAATGAGTGTGTGAAGGCCTTGTGTGAGATTAACAATTGTATGTTAAATGAGTTACCTTCGTTAAATAAAGAATTTATTATTATTATTTTTATAGGAGCACCTTACGTATTCGGAATAAGATCAAGTATCAATAGAGGTAACCGGTGAGATCACGAATCACGTACGAATCACGAACGTATCACGTACTCTGCCGTATGACACGAAGCGGGATCATTAATTTCAAGCTAGAATGTCTAAGTGTTTATCATTATCTCGCTTTGATTATAAATGCATTTTTTATAGATTGACATAGTACTTACTGCAACTGACCTCGAAAAAGACGCCTAAGTTAACGAGTTTAATGTTCCTGAATAAATTGTTATAAATGATCATAGAATACTATTTATATTTTAATTTCCGTCTGGTCGTAAATAGGTAGAAAATAATTCTGTAATATACTGTAGTGAAAAATTATAAGCAATGTGAAAGTTTATGGATGTGAAAAGGTCAAGGCCACTTCTTCTTTTGCTATGCCATAAATGGGGAAAAACAGAAGGTTCCAGATCAACGCCATTTTGTAATGGCAGCTCATAATATAAGAAGTCAAATTTGTAGATTTAACATCGTTTATGGCATATGCTTATGATTGGACCTTTTTTGTAGCATTCTATTGAATAAATATCAGGAAATTTCTCCGTTTTGTCCTTGTAGTTGACATATTGATATTTTTTGGTCTGACTTTTGACCTCAATTTCACAAAAATGGGACCACTCTGGATTTTACGACCAAACTTTTCTTATTGTACACGTTATTCCTCCTTGCATCGATATATAATTTAGATATGTGTTCTTCCGGAACATTAAAGTTTTAAAAAATGAACTCTGGTTGCAGTACTAATTACACGCGTACTGTCTGTTTTATTCTTTTTATTTTGTATGTCGTCAGTCACGGAGCAGTTTCTGGTGGGAGTTGGGGAGGGGAGTGGGGTGCGGGTCTTTTATTTTTTGATAAAAATATTTTGATTCTGAGTTTTGTAAAAAAAAAAATTCTGGCAAGCACCTAGAGTATGGAACGACCGTTTGATTTGTAGGGGGCTGAAATAAAAAGGCAGGATAGGTCATCCAAGATGGAAAATGGCATCAATTGTAGAGCTGTATGCTGCTCTTTCTAAAAAAGGGCTTATTATCTGCAGATATAGCATATCACTTACAGCATTGTGTTAATAATTCCGGAAATAAATAATTTGATTCCAAATTTAAAGAGACTGAACGAAAAAAATTTAGCTAGAAATGGAAGAGACAAAAATAATTGCGGACGAGAAAATTGAACATGCCCTTTCCCCCAGCCCATTTTCAATTCAAATGGCTGGTCCCTTAGATTTGCTTGATAGTTTTCGTCTAGTCATATATTAGGCCTGAAATCACCGGCCTTGTCATATAATAAGGTTTAAATTTCATACCATGTATTTGACAAGTTGAAAAATTCTAGCGGAACGTCTGTATATACTTTTATATAGGAAGTGACCACTCATTTGGTGCATATGCATGCAAAGCTTAAGAACGAATTAACTGACAATGTGTATTACTCCGGATCATTGTTTAGAATAAGCTAAATAACAAAAAAAGTGGAGAATTCCTTGTACTCTTTGTACTTTGGGAAAAATGGGGGAAAAAACGAATACCGAATACTTAACAGAAAACTTCATATAAACTATTGTTCTTTCGCAGAATAAACGATGAATAATCAAATAAGTAAGATATAATGATATAATTGTATAATTCCAGCGTAATAAATTCCAACTTTTTTTTAGGCGTACTATTCTTTTTTCCCAGACCAAATATCTGAAATAATACCAGCGATACCGCATACTAAATGGGGGTTAGGGCACGACCTTTTGATTCTAGGATCGGAAATGGCAGATTTTGTAAATAAATTAAAAAATAGTAGTAAATATGCTGGCTTCCACCTAAATAAAACCTGGTGTAATACATAATCTTGCGTGTAGCAGTTGATTTTTTTTTTTTAAATAAAAATCTGATTGACCAAATCTGCTAGGCCGGCCCCCTCAGAATCAATGGTTGCCTCCTTATACTCTTCTCAAAGACACATGATCGATACCCGATATAACGGCGATATAAAATAAATTAATATATAGAAAAAAGACGGGGAATAAGAGGGGGTCAACTGATTTTTCTTATTATTTGTTGCAAATTTCTTGTAAGGGTTAATCCCATATAGTCCCTTGTAAGAAACTTGCAACAAATAAAAAAAACTTTGCCCCGGTCCGACCATTGAAACATGAAAAGGGGGCGGGGCATGCTGTTTCTTTCGGAAATAATATATTTTGATTCTGAATTTTGAGAAAACAATTAATGTCCACGTAAGGAAGAAAAAAATCTAATCTTGGATAATTATCACAAAAAATAATGTTTAATTTGAAACCATGATTTAATCATGCTATCATTCCACGTGACTATTAAACGTGTACAAGGTGATCACCACAGGTATACATTTATACGTACTGTTTCGTTTTTTAATCCGTACATAGGCACTTCCCATATATAAGTTAAAAATACATAGTCTTATATATCCATCCTTATACTTGAAAGCTCGTATTTTATCATTGTTTTCTATTAAAGGAAGCTTTTTGAGGTGTCAAAGGGTATTTTAGTCGATTATTCGATTTTAATGAGCTTTATTCAATATCAAAATCACTGCTCCCGATACGTTCGTTCGTCATTATTCGTCGGTTCGTGATCTCACCGGTTACCTCTAATGCAACCATGTTACGTATTCGGAATAAGGAACTGTATCAATGTGAAGTATATCACGTAGATATAGTAATGTGGTGTAAGTTCCAATGAGACAACTCTCCATCCAAATAACAATTTAAAACAGTAAACCATTATAGGTCAATGTACGGCCTTTAACACGGAACATTGGCTCACATCGAATAATAAGCTATAAAGGGCCCCAAAACTACTAGTGTAAAACCATGTATACGTAGTACTACATGTATTCGGAATAAGATGATGTATCAATGTAAAGCACCTTATGTATTCGGAATAAGATCTAGCATCTTACGTATTCGGAATAAGATCTAGCATCTTACGTATTCGGAATAAGATCTAGCATCTTACGTATTCGAAATAAGATAATGAATTAATGTACAACATCTTATGTATTCTAAATAAAGATAATGTATCCATGCGTGTAGAGCACCTAATTTATTTGGAATGACATAATTAAGTATCTTCTTTTTAATATATGTTCTTTAAGGTAATTCAGCAATCACACCACATCTTCGTTTTATATGTGACAAAGAGGAATTTAAACTGCCTTTGAAAAAAAGGAACTTGTAAGATAGGTTTAGAAATATAGTCTCGCCACAGTGTACCTAGTATGCACCCCATAGTATGGATTTGTTTCAAATGTTCTTTAATTTAATGAGATGCTGACACCCTGTGGGATAAAATAATTTTCGAAAATCTATCGGACAGTGTTGTGGATTTAAACACACCTCTTTACGCATATTAAACACCCTTACTAAAGTAAAAGACAGTTTTCTGACACACGGGAGAAGTCCCAGGATGATTATTTTAAACTGCAGTTTACCCACTGGACTTCTTTTGTGGGGAATCTGGTCCGAGACCACAATTGTCGTCCCTTGATTTTCGATAGTCCCTAGTGTTGACAGTTGGTTACTTGCCATTAATTTTTATACCCCTTCCAAATTTATTTCTCCATGTTTAATGCCTCAAATTGCAAGTAGGGGGGGGAGGGTGAAATTACACTGTAAAAAAATTTGGGTCCAGAATTTTAAAGGAAAGTAGTGATTTGGTCCAGCTGAAAAAGGTTGAAAATTAGTACTTCGGAAGCTGCCAGAGATTTCAAGACGCCCTAAACATAAAATTGTCCATATTTTGAGTTAGAGGCGATGAAGTTTTCTATAATTTTGATATAATTTGTCCCAAAAGTAGTACAACACACTGTAAAAGTTTCTTTGAGAAAGCGCTGGTGGGATTTTTTTTATTTTCATTTATGTTCTAAAAGAAATGCACTACGAAATAATTGTGTTCTCGGACCATCTTGTTTTCATTAAATGGATATGAGACTTATTTTAATATAAGTTTCAATAATTGTAATAGAAAAGATTTGTTAAATTACGAAAATCAGAACTTGCACGTTTTATATATGGGAGGTACCGACTGAACGTCACGCATTCTTTAAGTCTTTAAAATATAGTCTGAGTTAGAAACAAAAAAACTTTTCTTCAAACAATGAATTGACTTACGAATTTTCAATAATAAGAGCCGGTCGCCATATATATTCTTCGTTACTGTAAATAGCCGGTATATTTGTATTATAGGTAGCATCTTGTGACCAGTCTAACCTCTGATCATCCCAAAACTGTAATTAAAACGGAGTACATAGATACTTGATAAGGTTATGAATGTATTGATTTTTTAAACTGAATTTTACTGTATGTATTGCTGTGTGTTTACTCTAGTACATTGGTTAGAGGTACAGGGGCGAATTGAGAATTCACAAAATATATTTGATCCCGCCGCACTTTTGCATCTGTCAAAAGTCAGGAGCCTCTGGCCTTTTTAGTCTTGTGTGTTTTTGTTCAAATTTAGTTTATTTGGGAGTTTAGTGTGACGTTTATTACATTTTGTTAAGGAGACAAATGAATCTAGACCCTTTGATAGCCTTCGGATGTTTGCTGATCTCTGGTTAGGTTGTTGTCTCTCTGACACATTCCGTATTTCTATTCAAAATTTTATCTTATAAAATACCATAAAAATGTATAAAAATTAGGAATTTGACCAAATGTTGGTAGATATTGGCAGAAGATACTTTTTCAATGTCGAACAGACAAATTATACGATTGCCTAATACAAGGAAGATTGCATCTACTTATTTCTGAAGTCGGGCAAATAGTAGATATTTTCCGATATCTGTCAGATTGGAAGGAAACTGATTTCGAGCACCTGTATTTCTGTCTTACCATTGTTAGATATCCAGCTATTGACATCGACTGGTCACTTATACTCTAAAACGAAAAACAGATAGTGTATCATGAATAATCTGACAGTCACTATATTTAGATGAAAAACAGAAATAACAGTAATGCATATTAACTTTTTTTTCATCCACAACCACTTCATTTAATTCCCTTTCAAATAATATCAATTCGTGGTAGTATATTTATAAGGAGGGGGAGGGGGGTCGGAGGGGTCCTTTAAGTTATCCCGAAATCCCGGGCTTAAAACTATGAAATCCCGAGGTCCCAAATTTAAAGAAATTAAATCCCCGGATCCCGAAAGGATCAATCCCGAAATCCCAAGTGTAAAAACACCCGATCCGGACGTCCCGAAAAGGTACCCCCCTATATTACTCTTATATATGATTTGCAAATCTACAAATATCCGATGTTATGTCTGTGTGACATTGAAACCCCTTGAACTTTGTATCTAAAATCCTCAAAGTTCTCATCTCATGTGTGTGAGTTTTTACATTCAATTTCGACTTTCATGGACTAACAGTATTCAATAAATGTGTATCGATCAAATGTCACAGCGAAATCGAATAGACTGACAGTGATAGAAGCTTTGAAGCGATATCTGTATAGTATGCAAATACACGACAGACTAGCGATAACTTTTGGGTTGTTAACACATGCACTTGTTTCTATCCATGGGAAGCCCCACTATCAACGTATATTAACGACTAACTACACGTTGATAGTGGACTTCCCATGGATAGAAACAAGTGCCTGTGGTTGTTAATATAAGTTATATGATTCGATACTGACCCTCTACGGATCAATAGAAGATTTTATTCACCCTCTTAGATATCTAAGATATTTGTATTTCTAAAATTGGTTATCTCCCTAGTGAAGTGTAGATATCGATTATTCTCACAATTAAATGAAGATATCAGAATATATAGTAGGTAGAAAAATAGACAAGAACTGTTGGTGTCTGTAAATATGAGCTGTATTTGTACGAGGCTAAGAAACAGGTGGTTATGCGAGTTTCAGCGACTTAATACTCCTGTTTCGAACCTAGGAAAAACACCTGATATTCAAAGACACATAATATATATTGTCTTATAGATTCTGGTATCTATTTTGTACATTTTTTGAACATGCTAATCGTTAAAAATGTATTTAAATTAAATCATGTCAATCGTTAAAAATGTATTTAAATTAAATCGACCTGACTTAAACACAGACCACAATGAGACCCCCCCCCCCCCCCCCCCCATTGACCTGTCATGTAAAGAGTAATTTCACAAAACCGTGTGCTTGCAACAGAAGATAGATACAAGGAGTCTTTGTCATTTATACGTTTAAGTCTTTGTTTTATCTGTACATCTGTATGGTTGAATGATTCATCGCATGATAAAGAACAATTCAATGTTTTGTGTACTTACCAACGAATTAAGAGTAATGATATTTAACGCCACAGTTACATTAACTTGAGCTAAAGGTCTGACAAAAAGATTGTAGGTTGTTCCGATTCCAAGGGACGATCTCAGATTGTCTTCCAATGCAAAACTATAGGCGGGTTCGACATTTTTAATAGCTACAAATAGACAATTAGTATATAGCAGTCATAATTTGATATTTTTTAAACTACAATGTACGTGTAATCAAATATAAAGCTAGTTAAAGCCCGCCTCCGGATGTGGAATTTTCTAGCTGTGTTCGGCTGTTTTCTGTCCTTTGATCTTGTTGTTGTCTTCTTTGTAAACATCTCCTATTCTATTTGGCAATTTCTAAAGCTTGTGTTTCCTATCATGATAATTAAAGTCATTATTTCCTTTCGATAGTTTTTTATTTTTTGTCGTTATTAAGGCTTCGTACAGTAGTTGTTGTTTGTTTATGTAATTTATACGTGTTTCTCGTTTCTCGTTTTTATATAGATTAGACCGTTGGTTTTCCCGTTTGAATGGTTTTACACTGGTAATTTTGGGGCCTTCTTAGCTTGTTGTTCGGTGTGAGCCAAGGCTCCGTGTTGAAGGCCATACCTTACCCTATAATGGTTTACTTTTTTTAATGTTATTTGGATGGAGAGTTGTCTCATTGGCACTCCCACCACATCTTCCTATATCTATTTATAATTGATTGGTGTGGTATATCTGTGTCAAAGATGAACATTGATATCCTCCCGTAGTTATTACGGAAACTCCGTCCTCTGTTTTAGTTGTTTGTTGGTGTGTTCCTGTTGTTAGTCTTTAGTTTCCGAAGTAGTATTTTGTAGAAAATTGTTTTGTTAGTTTTCTGAATCTAGATTCCTCATACATGTACCTTATAGTGTCAAAAAAAAAAAAAAAGGTTCGTGTATTGGGCGAAACAAATATCTGACTCAGTCAACCCCCCTTTTGAAGTGAAATGGTTGCTCCCTTATCTGTGTTGTTGTACATTAAATTATATAATTACTTATTGTTTGTGCTCTTTTTATCTTTTTCATGAGACCACCGGAAACGTTCAGTATTGGGCAAGATTAACAATTCAACGTATAGATGTAAATGTAGATGCGGAGTTTATTTTCGTCATGAGATATGACGTTACGCACAGAGTTCGATTTAGTAATGGTAACTCGACGTAGTTTTTTAAAATTATTAAATCCGACTTCTGTACAAAACGCCAAAGCTTTGCATTGTATTTAAGACAGCTGGCATTAAGATGTTTAACGTCTTATTAAGAAAAAAATAGACTGTATACATGACTGATTATATATTTTTGACAAATAAACTTCCTCATAATCTTATTGAAAATATATATTTCAAGTAGCTTAGTCTAGGCATGTACATCGTGTGGAAACAGCCAGCATCAAATCTGTTTAATACTTTAAAAGTATAAATGTTATCAACCGCTTTTAACTGTAGTTTTCGAACTATAAATAGCGAATAATTCTATGGTCTTTTTATCCGTTCCGTACTTTCATCATCCCAAATACAAAAATGTAGGTGTCTTACAACAAACATTCGTTCTAGCAGGCACATACATGTTTCTAGGTTTCTAGGTTCCAAAGTCGATAAGTTATTATTAATCAAAACAAATGCGCCTTTAAGATCAGCACATAGTTTACAACAATATGATTTAAGTAAAATGTTCTTGGTGATTTATTACATTTTCAGAGAAATTATTAAAAAATTTCTCCAAAAAATATATTATTACACAGATTATGTTAAATGATATGTAGCTTATGACACAAAAATGCTAAATTTTCAGTTAATGGAAAAAATAATTATATAAATTACGTTACATTTCATACGTTCCGTGCAAAAAACGTTCAATTTGGACGTGGTAACATTTTGGGGAGACACTGACAACTTGACGGAAAATGATGAAAAATTTGGAGTTTCCACGTCCACTCTGCGTAGTATTTCTATTTTTAATCCATCTGATGAGTGGAAGTCTTTTTCTACTGATAGTTATAGTTCGTTCTTACGTTGTAATGTTACACCACTGTCCCAGGTTAAGGGGAGGGTTGGAATCCCGCTAACATGTTTAACCCCGCCACATTCTGTATGTATGTGCCTGTCCCATTTCAGGAGCCTTTAATTCAGTGGTTGTCGTTTGTATACATTGTATGTGCAACATATTTGCTTTTCGTTCATTTTTTGTACATAAGTTTGGCAGTGACATGTAGTTTTCTCGTTTAAGCTGTTTTACATTTGTCATTTTGGGGTCTTTTATAGCTGACTATGCGGTATGGGCTTTGGTCATTGTTGAAGGCCGTACGGTGACCTATAGTGGTTAATTTCTGTGTCATTTGGTCTCTTGTGGAGAGTTGTGTCATTGGCAATTGTACCACATCATTCTTTTTATATAGACATTTTTTTGGCCACATATTTTCTCTCGTTATGGTTATATTTAAAACTTCTCTAAGTATACACATTTTAAAAATAAAACCTCGTCCTCTCTTGCTCATATATTCTTATCAGATACAAGCTTTGTACTTTCAACAGATTTTTCTAAAACTCAATTTCTGTGTATAATATTATTCTGTAAGTGTTTATTTCAATGAAAATATTGTTTTGTTTGTAAATTCTTAAATACTTTTTTCAATGCATAGATGATTAAAACCTGTAACAATTATCTCTTTAAATCGTGAGGGACAAAATAGAGCGTGACATGATTTTTATGGCAAAAATTTGAAAATTGAAAATATTTTATTGATTGAAAATTACATATCATTTAACTGAACTTATGTGTAGTAGACTATTTAAAGTAAATAATTACTTGACATTTAAGAATATCTTCAGAAATATAGAGAAAATAATTACTCATATGTACAAACTTTGTATTGTGAATTCAGAATATGTGTATACTTTTTTATAAATCTTATTTTTTTCAAAGTAATTCTCACAATACTTGAAGTACAATGTAGTTAATAAATAAAAAACCTAGTAAATAGAATGGGGTTCGCTCATTTTTCAAAGCCGAACGGTGAAAAAAGTTGCTAATTTTTACTTTATTTGTTCTATGGCTAAAAGTTGTCTGATTGGTTATCATATCACATTTTTTTTTCTATATCAATAATTTAGGTTTTGTTCAATGTTGAAGGTCATACGATGACATGCAATGGCTAAATATACGTCAATTGGTCTCACCGCCCCAGTGGTCGGGTGGTAGATTGTTTGCCTCGACTGCGGGATGATCTTTGTTTGAACCCCGATCGGGTCAAACCATAGACTTTAAAATTGGTATTTGTTGCTTCTCCGCTTTAAAGAGTAAGAGCATAGAATGGTTGGCTCGGTGTCAGTGAAATGTATCCGGGTATGACAATTTGTCCTTCAGTGGACTGTTACCTTGTTAACTAGCACGTTACAAATCGTTACAGTGTGTCAGGATCGAAACAAGGTTAGTATTCATATCACATATCCAGGTTCTCGTCGTCCTGAATATGCATATCAATTTGCCGCTGGATGTTAAGCAGTCATTTATCATCATCATCATTTGGTCTCTTGTGGAGAGTAGTCACATTTGCATACCACATCTTCGTATTTATGTAAATTACCAATCAACGGAAGCAACGGACGTCAAACTTAAATCGAAGCGTTTACCAATGCTGGACTTACGATGAACAAATACAAATGAAAGAATTATGATTGGTTGCATATTTGCCATATTTTTTATATTCGGTCAACGCGCTCTGACTAAATTCATCCATATATTGGAGCTAGTTGAGTCTGTTGCCTTATCAATGAGGCTCATAGAACACAAATCATTTTCAACTACAATTTGTCAACACCGCGATGTCAATAATGTGAACGATGTAAACACGATGGTATATTAGACTTGATGTACAATATAAAAACTATGTTGACTTGCTATTCTCAACATTGCAATGTATGCTTTTTGCGATGTATGCTATGTAAACACAAGATAGAGGAACGATACATCGCGAACATTGTAAGAGCTCTTATAAACCCAAGGTTGCGTTTAATATCGCTGCGGCTACGTTTACGTACATGTAGTTCTACGTAGATTTTTGTCTACTGAACGAGTAGCTAGCCTAGATTCTATCAATCTATATAGCAGCTATTGGGTTGCTGTCTCTTTTACACATTTCCCATTTCCATTCTCAATTTAAGCTATACGTTCAATAGTCATGAATCTACGTAGTCCTATGTAGTTGCAACGATAATGAACGCAACCATGTTTTCATAGTCAACATCGCCGACAAAATCGCGATGTATACAATATAGTAACGATGTCGTGCTTAGCTCGCGATGTTGACGATGTGAACGATGTGAAATTCTAAGGTTCAAACTTTTCAATCAATAATATCACGATTTTGACTCGATATTTTCAACATCGCAATGTATACTATGTAAATAATGTAATCGGAAGGTATATTATAGATACAATACAATCTAAACATAATAATGACTCGATCCTGTAGACATCGTGATGTTGACAATATCGGTAAATTATCGTTCACTGGACATACTTCAAACCAAAGTTTTAAGAATGTAAGATACATTTTATCTCGTTAGATATCAATATTATTTTCTAAATTTCATGGAATGAAGGACTTTTTGTTTTTGATACTGACTTTATCACTGTTAGATATAAGGTGAGCCCACAAATTACCGATAAACTGAAATAAAAGGTATGCCCACATTTTAAGAGGGATGAAGCATTCCTTCTTGTAAAGGTTAATCAATTGATCACTTACCTGTTGTTAATAGTAGAACAGGTATTACCACAAGCATTGCTAGTATTCCGTTGTTCTTCTTTTATTTATCAATGCCAAAGTATAGCCTTTTAATGTGGTCCTAGAGAGAAAAAGTTCATTAAAATCCTATAACAAAAAATTAAAAAATTAAAATACGTTCTTTTGATAATAAAATTCGTTTTAATTCGATGTCGGTTGAGAGGATCTTTAATTAAGTTTCCGTTTACTAACCCTCTTCATTCAAATTTTAAACGGATCGTGTCTTTTAAAACTATTTTTGAATGAAAAACGTCCTACATAAAGTAACTAATTACATTGAAGTGGTTTATATAGTAGGCAACACAAGTATCGATACGCAAGTTTGAACTCTATAATCTATTATGAAATATAATATATAGGAATCAACGTTTACTGTCAAATTCATTTTGCGGAAAATAAGTAAAAAAATCAGCACTTCTAAATCAAAGATGAGAAAAAAAGTATTGACATAGATGCAAAGGCATTACAAATTGTAAGCAAAGTATGATATGTTCAAGTTAAAAATTTTAAGTTCCAATATAGATTTTTAGTATTTTTGGTGAAAGTACGAAATTACAAGAACATGCAATACAAAATTTCGCGTATTTGCCTCCAATCAATGGTTTTGATAAGAATATTATTAAAACACTGTAAATATTAGACCAATTGTGCAAGTATTTTCCCTGGTACACATTTATTTATATTAAATATAATACATTGCCTTTTATCATTCCATTTGTGGACTGGTTTATATCTATTTATCATTCAGTTTTTATCTTTTTGAATTACAACTCTTTTTTTTATAAAAGTTTAGCTCTTATTGAGGTATAAATGAGTTGACTGTATTTAGATGAAATATACTAAATTCGCAGATGAAAATACACGTAAAGAGATAGTAACTTGGCAGCAAAATGTCCACTTGCCTTATAAAAAAACCAAATCCGTTTCCAAAAAAGAAAAGTCCGTGTGACAAAGATATGGGGTTAAAATCACTAGTAAATTATATATTTTAAAACATACTATTTACATTGTTTGTCATATAAGTATCAAATAATTTTAAACTACAATATTTAAAAGCAATTTAATTGTAAAGAGTATTAAAGGTAAAATGGTTTAAAGTTTGAATAGTTGCGTGTATAAATATTGTGTTACATGTTTTTAATGTTAAACTATAATTGTGTATATTGAGGGCGTACCAGTAATGTAGATAAAAGACACAGACAACAAATAACAAAGGAATAATGTAAATTGTCTGTTTTACGGATTTGACCTTCACGTTTAAGAAATGTCAAAAACTTTCGGGTAGATAGTCAGACCGATGACGAGTAGGGTAGACTATCCCGAACATCGTTGTCGATTGAGTCAGGCTGACCAGTCTCCCGATCACGTAATTTGTTTTGATCGGGCTTGATCGAGTTGATCTGATTGGCAGTGTGAACCTAGCTTTAGGGTTTTATATTGTTACAGATTGACCGATCAACGTGTAGGATTTTCTTAAGTTCCTTGCATTATCATCGTATGGTGTGTTTTCGTACTAATAACTGCTTACGGTTTTCACTGTTGAGTTTTTATTCACTTGTGTACACAAATTTAAAAAAGCATGTTCTATCGAATGTTTTAAGGTATTTAGATTTTTTGTCGAGGATCACTACGTTTTTTTTACTGTTTTGCGATTTTCGTATTTCAAAAAACGGCGTCATATGTTTTCTAAAAAACGAATCAGCACACGGACAGGAAATGACTATTAAATCCGGAAATGAGTATTTTCTGAAGTCGTGGTTCTGGTAATTGATTGAATCATAAAAAAGTTATTAAATTCTTTTCACAAAATGTTTCAGTACTGAAACTTAATTGTAAATAGTTTTTGGTTGATGTTTCAACTGCTGAAATTTTTAGACGAAACCCGCGTCTGGCGTATATACAAAGTTTAGTCCTGGTATCTATGATGAGTTTATTTAACATTGTGATTTTTTTAAGATTGGCACTGAATTTTTACAAAAGACTTTACTTTTTTAAATTTTAGCATGCAGTTTTCAAAATTTGTGATGAAATGGTAAAAAAATAAAACCGTTTTTATCTTTATGTGTTAAGGATGTATAAACAAATTGTCAATAGAATATTGAAGGAATGGATTTTGAACCACCATTTTATATAAGAACCCTGATAATTTTAACTCGCTGGTTTGTAATAAAAACAACCAAAAAATCACATGACAGTCACATGTCTTGAAAATCCGGTATCTGACAGGCAAACAACATATCTATACTTAATGTAACCCTTCAGAATTTTTCTCAACAACTATTCGAGTGATGCATATTTTTGACATCAAGTAAAAATAGCTAATTTGGTCAGTTTTATTAAATTTGTTCTAGCGTCTTTCAAACCGACTTTGAGAATATGTTTTAAATTTGTCAAGTTGTAGTGTTGTTGTTGTTCCAAATATAGCAACCGACAAACCCGCCACAATATGCGCTTGTGCATTCGAATCCGATGAAATATGGATGATACGAAAACATATGACGTACGAAAACATATGACACGACGATATATTATTTTTTAAATGTTGCTAAACCCGGCATGGCCATCCGCTGTGTCCAAGTTAAAATAGATCTGTTCACATTGCATTTTCTTAACCACATACTTAGATTCTTGCATTATTGTTTTTGTTAATGTTGCTAAAACCTGGCATGAACGATGTGTCTAAGTAAAAAATAGATCTGTTCCCATTGTAATTTCTTACCCACATACTGCCTTAATCAATTCGGTAAAAAAATATGATTGAAACTTAGTATAAACTAGAGCACAACCGCAATTTACCGCGAAATCTCCATATTTTCATCCTTCATAAATATATTTATTAAAGTTATGTACACCGGTGTGTAAACATTACCACGTGTACTTGTTATAGTGGAAGATATTAGCAAGCAAAATTGAGGGAATTGTGCAAATGATGATACAAGCATGACAATTACCACAAAGCATCATTATTACATACTTTGTAAGAAATAACTGCTGGCCATTAAAAAAATATTTTAAATTTGCAAGATGGCCACGGCCATTTTCTAAAATGGCTGTTTTCTCTAGTTTGAAAATACTGATTTTTCTTGAAAACCTTTCGATGAACTTCTTTTAGTAAAAAACAATTACCAGGTTTGGTGGCTACCTTACTTACGTCACATATTTATCAAAAATGAATACTTGACATATCCAGTATTTGCGCATGCGAGAATATGTAACAAAATTCTTTCAAAAACATTTGAACTATTTACTATATATTCAGTGTTTTTTTATTTCTAATGATATTATAAATTGGTTTAATAACATTTTTCAAGGTTATGATACACATGTATTTCAAACTTTTGCGCATGTGCAAACTATTTATAGACATCAAGAGCGATTTGTATGCACTACCAGGCAATTCTCAGGTATTCGATGGTTAAGGAGAAAATGTTGTAAATCTGGAGAAACATCAAATGAAACTGCAGATCAGCCACTTTTGGAAATGTCTAAGCAAATTCATTGGGAATGGCCTTATTTGTAAGGAAAATATAAGTGTATCGTCATGTTTGGTGGATTGCACATTGAAATGACTTGTTATAAAACTTTGAGTGATATATTGCGTGATAGGGGATAGACATGTTGTCTTACTGAAGCCAATATTGCAACACCAAGAACGGCAGATTCTTTTTATATATGTTTAAATGAACCTAGGACTAGACAGGCGCATCAGACAACTGCATGTGTTTTGCTTAAAAATTGTTAATTTCAGATTATGAAAGCTAAACTCAGAATATATAATTATGTCATGACTCTGTGAAGTTCAATGATTTAAAAGACTGGTGTAAGGAAATAGAGTCATCTCGACCAAAGTTTAATTCCTGGCGTTCAATTATAAATTAAGAACTTCTTCTGATTTTGGTATTATGCTCATTTCATGAGTGAGATTTCGTACTTTTCAAACAGTCCATATAAAGCATGATAGCGTATTGTTTTAGGTCTTGATCGTGTAAATTATGCTCGATCGTTACCGACTCATCTCCGAGATATGACTTCCCTTCCTGAACATCACCCACAGGCGGCAATGGAATTTGAAAATGATAATTTCACTGTACGTAAGACCAGTAAATTTCTTTCTTGTAACACAATTGATCAGGCACAAAAACAGAATAATGCAATTGTGAAGAGCGATATTGGTGCCATAGGATTAACCGAAAATCCCATTTAGATAAATGGATGGTAGCTGGACCAGGAGTCAGTATACTAGAAGATTAATTTGAAAGATCTAGTGGTTTGGGTCATTCTAAAACAGGAGAACGACATAATGAAGACTCTACGAAAACACTAAAAGATTCCTTTAAACAGCTTTAAAGGCTTTCCAAAGTGATGAACGAGTTTAGAAATTCATTTCTAGAAGAGTCGTCAGATTTGTAAAAAAAATACTCTATTTAGGAATTGTTGATTCGGAAACAGGTTAGATATGTAAATAAACTCCAAGATATTGGTTCAAACAATACGAAGATCTTTTAAAGCAAATGCAAAACGAAGGAGAACCTGCTTTTTATAACCAAATAAAAAAGGACAACTTCCTATGTTGGCCGCAAAATGAAACTGGAAACGTCTTTGTCAAAAACAAAGCTAGAGAACCTTAAAAGTGATTGCGATATCTTTTCTAGACTTTTCATTTCTTGTCACAGTAGACAGTTTTACTTGGTATATTTCTTTATCCATAGAAAAACCAAACTGCTCCTCTGTCTTTATCTCAGAATGTGACTTGAAATAGTGGTATTAAATAGCTGCAAATGGGTTTACTTGAAACATTCTGCGATATGCTGATCCAAATTCGGACGCATTTATCGTTGGTGGGGCAGCAATGGTTAATTCCAGGTCACAAAGTTGGGCAAAAATATTTGATGATTATGCTAATGATGTCATACTGCCTTATATAAAATCTTGCATCGATAAGTATTCAAAAGTAGACATTGTATTTAATGTTTACTAAATGAATAATTTAAAGCCTGTGACAAGACAAAGGCAAGGTTCTTGTGCCAGATGGAAATGTGTTGGTTCTGGTAGAACACCAAGGGTATGGAGTAGTTTTCTCTGTGAAGATGACAACAAAACGAAAGTATTAAAAGAGACTAATAAAAATGTGTATGTTACTCATGGTGAAAATATTCTTTGCAATTTCAATAAAGATACTGGCTATCTATCCCCTTGTAATCACGAAGAGGCAGATACACGAATGCTCGGAATGATTATTAAAAGTGTTGTAAAATGTAATTTTAGGTAGTACTGACACAGATGTAATTGTATCAAGAATTGCAGCAATCGCATAATTAGGTAGAACAAATTGTGGATAGGTTATGGGAGGAATAACGACTTTTGATGGCTTCCTGCGCGTGACATATCAAATGCGTTTGGTCCTTGTGTAGCTGCTCTTCCTTTCGTCCATGCATTTAGTTGATGTGGCACTTTGTCGAATTGTCATGAGAAAGGCAAAAGGTCAGCTGGGATAACAATGGAAGGTTTTCCAGATGTAAAGGATGTTTTTAAGGCTTAAATATGAAGCGAGGCACGATGTGAATTTTTTGCCAGGAAGCAGCGGCATTGTGATGCAATTCCGCCCACAAGAGGTTATTTTCCAGAGCATATCCAAAGAGAAGTATATCAACATGATCAAGGAGGAGTTGCTTGGGCTCATGTATTCGACAGGTACGTGTTCCAAGTCATGAAGACTTGGGTTGGATTAAAGAAAGAATTAATGACAGTTGGAAACCAAAATGGACTTCTTTGACTGCCGTTGCATCCTCGTGTCAGAAAATTTTGAAATGAAGAGGCGAAAATCGAGCTGTGTTGGTAACTGTAGATGCTACCGTTCTGGCCTTGTACGGGTTGTTGTATAGGCAACTATCAGATAATTATAAAAAAAAGCAACCTGTCTTTCTAACCAAACTAGGCATTTAAACTTAACAAAGAGTGTTAACACTTGTTAAGTTGGTGGAAATTATAAAAATATTTTCTACGTATCTGCCGCCCTTTTGGAACCGGAAGTCACTATTTTTCTTCATTTATGTGTTGTTTTATAGTACTTAGGAACTTTTTTTTTTAAAGTTTTATCATAACTTACATTGGATTATACATCCCTTGTGAAGTTGCTTGAAAGTATAAAAATTAAAATGTTTTACTTTTTTGCCGGCATTTTGAAACCGGAAGTCACCTTTAGTTTCATAAATATATTGTCTAGTCGTAATTTAGGAACTGTCATTTACTTTTTATCAAATCTAACATTGAATTTTACATATTACACACTTTTTAAAGGATTAACGAATTATTGTCAATTTGTAATGACGCCATTTCCGAAATGTGTGGTGGCCATCTTGAAAAAAAAAAATTCTGGCCAGCAGCGGATTTTTTAAAGTATCATTTAGTCAACCTTTATACCAAATTTCATGCTTGTATCACGATTTGCACAATTATGTCCATAATATCTCCCACTATTATAAGTATACACGTGTTGAAAGTATATAATAGGTTAAATGTTTTTCATTGGTCGACTTAGAACTGACAATAATATTTGAATAAGGTCAATTCAAATATTTCGTACTATACTTTTTGCGGTTGTGCGAATTAAAGATATTGTCACTCGAGGTATGCTTTTGGTGCAGTAAAATTTACCACCCGACTTGCTGTATTTTTTTTGTGTTGTTTTTGATTATTGTGAATACTAATGTTTGTATTAAAGAAAAAAATCTTTAAATGTTTTTGAGTACATAATGAAAATTGCTTTATTTTTTAAATTGGGTTTTGTGTTAGTTACCCGTAGCAGCCTAGGCAGACAGTAACAGATGAACATTTCATATTATGCATGTGTCTTTAATCAAATGAAAGCTTTGCTGCACACTGTCAGGCGAGCTGATCCCATACAAAGGTGTTGAGTTTATTTTTGTAAATAATTTATGTTCGCGTGAAGTTTCCACTTGTATTTTTGTCCATCTGATGAGTTAAAAAGCCCTTTTCAACTTATTTTTATATTTCGTTCTTATGTTGTACTGTTATACCACTGTCCCAGGTTAGGGGAGGGTTGGGATCGCGCTAACATGTTTAACCCCGCCACATTAATTTATTTATGTATGTGCCTGTCCCAAGTCAGGAGCCTGTAATTCAGTGGTTGTCGTTTGTTTATATGTTACATATTTGTTTTTCGTTCATTTTTTCACTTAAAATAAGGCCGTTAGTTTTCTCGTTTTAATTGTTTTACATTGTCTTATCGGGGCCTTTTATAGCTGACTAAGCGGTATGGACTTTGCTCATTGTTGAAGGCCGTACGGTGACCTATTGTTGTTAATGTCTGTGTGGTCTTTTGTGGATAGTTGTCTCATTGGCAATCATACCACATCTTCTTTTTTATATATTATGAATAGGGATCATTCGTAATTTTTCTTCCAGAAGACGTCGCTGGTGTTCCATAAGTGGTTGTCGTAAGCGCTTTAATCACTTAGACGCTTGAATTGCATTACGCGGCATCTGTTTACATTAGAAACCAAAATCAACAATCGATAAATTGACCATACTATGCCCCAATATTGTTGTGTGCCCGGCTGCAATAATTCCGAAGGCGGTCACAGATTTCCAAAAGACACTGAATTCAATTTGAAATGGAGAGTGGCCATAAAAAGACTTGATCCATCCAGCAAAAAGTTATGGAAACCAGGAAAATACGACCAAGTTTGTCACAATCATTTCACTCCAGGAGATTATAGAACCACTGGATTAGGTTATTATATTTATATTTTTCTTGAATTCAGTTATGTTTAAACTTATTTGTTTTGATTTTTCTCGATTAAACAGTTGTTTTAACAGATTATTCACAAAAAGGGGGTATTTACGAGTGCTTTAATTTTCTTTGAAATAATAAAATTTTGTCAGTTTTTCAGTCCCTTTTACATTTGATTACAAGGTAAATCAGATTATTTCTAGGCAATAGGAGAATAAATTTGCAAGTGAAACATAACCATGAAAAGAAACATGCATAAAAAGATGAGTAATCTGGATATATAATATATGAAGTCGGCCCATTTGGACTTCTGATAGAAGTCAATCCTTCATGGGGAAATTTGGAAAGCCTCAAACATAGACCCATATTTTTAAATATCGTCACATTATTTGAACACGGATGAGGATAAATCCACACATTTTTCCTTTGAAATTTCATTTCTAAATTTCTAAATGATATTGTATCAATAAAAATTGCTCTTCTTTGTTTATTTTGTATTGCTTTGTTAGAGAAAAAATATTTTTCATTGTCTTTATGATATGTTGTATTACAGAAAGTTAAAATTCAGAATTTTTGTTGTCATGAACCAAATTGGAGTTTTATTTTAAAATATTGTTTGATGCAATTACATTTTATTTATGGCTTACAAATTATTAAATATTTGTAAGTGTAAATCATAAATGATTAACACAAAGTTTCATTTCTAATATAATTTAACAGGGAACAACCATTTAACTTTGAAAATAAAGTATGGATCTCTACTGTCAGAGCAAAAGCATAATGTTTTTTTTTAATTTTTACGTCACATATATATTTAAAAAGTCTTATTTTTTATATCTTTACATTAACAGTAAGATTATTTTTTTTCCTCTCCATATTTGGAAATTATATAAAGAAAAACAACACAAAAACCATGCCCTGCATTAAATGGTTGTCCCTTAGGAACACTAAAAACAATTCTGAATTTACCTTTATTTAAATAGCATGATGCTTTGTGGTTTCTTGTTTTAATATTTCAGATGCCATCATGGAAAACAGACATTTTACTCAACCATGAAATGATGGATGGGATACATTATTATTTTTGTTATGAATTCATGGTTAAAATTCAAGACTGGCTACAACTGCTAGGATTAACATCGAGTCAATGGAGACACCTTAGCTGGTAACAGAGGTTGACAGTTTTATTATAAAATTTTAAACGAAACTTGATAGGGTGCAGTGACAAGGGATATTTATGATAGGTATAGGAAGATGTGGTATGACCCTGGAAAATAGAATTTATCCTTGTGATAAGGGACAACATCAAAAGCTCAATCTACATGTAGGATAAAAAAAAACTTAATTCACATAGTTTTTTACACATACCTTCCTCCTCTTAACTTAATTTGGGGAAAATTGATGGATTGCTACATGTAATTTGTTGTCAGAATTAGGCACAGAACTAGAATGATTGTGAACTTTCTGGCATGAATTTCAAGTGTTCATGAAAAAACAACTTACTATGTGTCAAACACAGACTGTTACCAGACAGTGAGACACTTATATCATTCACATGCAAATATAATTTCAGAATAAATAAGAATATTCAATGCATATTAATATATATGCATGATATGACATAATGTGTAGTTACCTACAAGTACATGTATGCTAAATATAATTGCAAGTAAGGGATGGCATCAAAATGTCAATGTAGGATTTAATACTTAATTCATATAATCACCCCCCCTCATTTACTTCATTTGGAAAAAAATGATTAATTGCTATCATGGCTAATTGGCTATTCCAGCTCAGAATTAAGCACAGAACTAGATTGTTTGTGTACTGCTTTTTCACAATCCAAGATAAAACACTTTATTTATCTTTACCTTCAGGGGATAATATATTTTGTATAATGTTTGGTATAACTTTTTTGCAGGTGAACGTTCACGGTTGAAGGCTGAAGCAATACCATCAATTTTTAATTTCGGACCATCTATAAAAGAAGAATCACCAAGAGCTAAACGTTTCAAACAGAGATCTGCAGATGAGCCAATACTGATACTTAATAAGTTTGATTATCAATATGAAGCAGAAGTAATTTCCTCTGAACCTAACAGTGAGAAGCCTATTATAACAGTAGATGATGTTTCCTCTAAGAACCAAGGAATTCAATGTGATATTCCTTCATTTGGAACATTTAGCATAAAAAGCTTCAAGTTCAATGATAAATTGATAAATTATTACACTGGTTTTGATGATTATGATCATTTTATGATATTTTTTCATTGTCTTGGACCAGCCGCATATGAACTCCAGTACAAGTGCTCTTTATTACACCCAACAGATCAACTGTTTTTAACCTTGATAAAATTGAGGCAGGCAAAAGAGGATGTAGAACTGGCAATGTTGTTCAAAATTTCAGAGTCTACAGTTTCTAGAGTTATCATGACATGGATAAATTTTTTATACTTTCAATTGAAAGAATTAGATGTGTGGCCATCAAAAGAAATCATAGAAGAAACTATGCCAGTTGACTTCAAGAAAAAGTTTCCCAATACTCGTGTTATCTTAGATGCAACTGAGGTACCAATTGAAAAACCCACAAATGTGAGTTGCCAAAGCACCACTTGGTCAAACTATAAACATAGAAACACTCTGAAAACTATGATTGGCTGTAGTCCGAGGGGAGCTGTAACTTTTGTGTCAGATGCTTTTGGTGGATCTGCAAGTGACAGACAAATTGTAGAAAAATCTGAACTACTTAATCCAGACATCAAAATGTTTAACAAAGGGGACAGTATAATGGCAGATAGGGGGATTATGGTTCAAGATTTATTTGCCAGTCAAGATGTGTATGTTAACACACCAACCTTTTTAAAAGGGAAATCCCAACTTGATCCCAAGGAAGTGGTCCATGATAGGAGAGTAGCTTCTAAAAGAATCCACATCGAAAGAGTAATCGGATTGTCGAAAAGTTACAAGATTCTGAAACATGGCATTCCACGTGGAAAACTTCAACTTGGTTCCAGAGTAATATATGTGTGCTTTGTCCTTTCTAATTTTAGAAAAAATATTGTACATAAAAACGCATAAAAGATGAAATTGATTTATATGCTATAAAGTTAATATATATATTATACATTGTATATGATATAGGTTTTTCTCATTGTTGAAGTCTACAGTTGTGAAATTGGCATCTGTACAAATTTTACCAATAGTATAACTTTCTATCATATTATTGGTTTTAGAACATCAGACTGGTTGATAAAGCTACTAAAGCAAAAAAAAAAGTAATGTGTGTCATAAGTTTTATTCAAGAATTTCAGAATAAATGTTAAATACCAAATACATATACAATATTAATTGACATGATAGAATGAAAAGTAACATGCTAAGGATGGATAGTCAGTTGAAATTCCCAAAAATGATTTATGATAACATAATGAACAAACTAATTTGATAACATTTATTGATACATGTAGGTGAAAACTCAAATAATGGAACTTCTCATCTAGATATTTGACTTTAAAATAAAGGGTGGGAAAATTTACAACTTATATCATTATACATGTATGTAACATTGTTATTATTTACATGTAGCATTCAATTCACAAGAAAAGAAACCTAATAATTTCAAAACAATACTCATAAGTAAATTTTTATTTTTTCAAAATTTTTCAGGGAGGTATGATTTTTTTTATAATATAAGATAAAGAGAACCCATGTTATAGGTTGAAATTCTTGTTAGCTTTTGTTTTGGGGAAAAATTAACTAAATTTGAGAATTTCATAAAAAATTGAGTTATGAATGCTGATGCCAAGGTAACAAATTAAATAATAAAGTACTACTGACTATACAATAATTTGAATGTGATGTAAACGTGTGTACCCCAAAGAGGCCTATTGATTTGATAAGTTAACCAAGCTTTATATATATTTTTCTTTAAGGGCATACGATACAGTTTTGAATCCGATACAGTTTTGAATATGTATTTACAGTTAAATGAAAATTTCCATATAGGCTATTTTTTGCCTGATTAAATATGAAATAAAAAATATACCTTCATATGCTACTTTTTGAGTTATATGAGGTCGAAATTTTGTATATTTGCTCAAAATTAGGATTTGTGTTCATATTTTTCCTTTCGAAAGAAAGACTTAACCTTTTTGTTTTAAAATATAAATACAAGTTGTTTTTTGTTAAATAATTTGTAATTTCTGTATTTTATAAGTATTCTAAAAATTTATGCATTTTTTCTTCAGAAATAACTTATAATTATCAAATGGTAAAAATCAAATTTATCGAAATTTTAAAAAAATGCACTATTGACAGTTTTATAAAATTTGGTCCACATAATCTTCCGGCAAAATGAAACAAAGTGTCCTTTTTAAAAATAGGGGTTCATGAACTCCTTTTCAGTTAGAATGTTAAAAAAAACAGTTGAAAAATGCATCTTTTCCCAATATGTCAGTTTGACATCGCAAAAAAAACATTTTACGTTAGCAACATCATTACCTCCCCTGTACATGTATCGTATGCCCTTAATGTTCCAAACAATGACTTTAAGTGAATTAAATGATTTTCTAATGTATACATATATATTAAAATATATGCAAAATTTAACATATTTCATTCAGTTCTACATTTGTGATGCAATGTAAGGTCTGAAGAACTTCTTATAGAACACTTCTAATTTTGGTATAAGACATGACTCACAATAAGCATTGTCAATGGCAATTTTTTGAACAAAAAGATCACAAAATGTGTAAACAACAAAATAGCAGTATTCCCTTTTAGAAACATACAATTGTCCTTGTATTTGAACATAATAGTTGCTTGATTGTTTAAGCACTGTATTGCCATTGTCATCATATTTCAAAAATGGAAAACATTTCCCTGGTTTTATTTTTTCATTTCTTCCATTAAAAGGACACTTGATTTCAACCAATCCATCCTCACCCACAGTGGCATCAGGTGTTGCACCTAAATATGGATGTTCAACACTTACAAACAAACCACATGTAGTGGTTTGTAGTGTTGAATTTGATTGGAATGCATTTAGAGCCTTCTTTTCATAGTTTTTTCCATGAAGCGTGGCTTGGGTAGAAAACGTGTTCCTTCCAGTTAATGATGCACACAGCTTTGTTGTATTTCTTCTGCAGGTTGCCTTGCATATTTCCCCAAATCTGGACGCAGTTAGCCTCCATTCTCTGGCTTGATACCAAGCCGAACTAACACTTTGCCCCCTTGTCATCTGTTCTATTTTTTGGGCCATTTTTGCATCAACCTGAAATTTGAATTAATAATTTATTGAATACAATAAATGTAAAATCCTCCTCAATGAAACAAAAAATTATTAGAAATATCAGTCTTATTTCACCAGATGCACATTTCAACAAATAATTTTTATTCAGCAATGCTTGAGGCCAAACTAGTTGTAATACATAAATATAACACAAACTTACCAAACCAAAGAGAAATGAGGTTTCTGATTACTTTTATTTGTCTTTTAATTTGCTATGTTTGGTCAGTGAGGTCGTCCTTGATAAATGTTTTTCCATAATTGTCTAGTTATTTCTGTTACATATTTAAGAGTGGTTTTTTTTAGTTTAAGTCTTTAAGAATGGTTTTAGCAGTGTTGCAATTAGCTAATTTTGAACTTTTTAATTCCTTCACTTGCCAGAATTAATAGTTATTTTGCCATGTCTTACTATTTTCAAAAACTATTTAGGAGTGTTGTAAAAATTCCATTTTCAATAATCACAAATAGATACACCTATTTCAATCTTGTTACAGCTAATTTCCTACAGCCTGTAGAGTAAAACTTTGGTTGCCTTGCTTGTTTTGTTTGTATAAACGTATAGCAAAGCTTTTAAATTGAGATTGGCATCTCAAAGCAATAAATATACTGTAAATATTATAGTTCAATTCAATTGATTTTTTTTCAAATTACTATAAAGTCTATTGTACAATAAACAAACAAAGGATACAAGCTAACATTGCTCTATAAGATTAGGAAATTAGCTGTAATGCAAACACAATGATACTTACCTCAACTGCATGATCAACCCAATGTTCAGTGAATGGAATTGTACTGTAGTTATGTTCAATAGCTGCTGCCTGCAACATATAGTATTTTTTGTCTACATTTGTAATAAACTTTCACAAAATCAGTCATACCAGGTAACAAGAATTTGCTATATTAAAGAATAAAAATTGTGCTCTTTGGAACACATGTGAAAACCTTTGAAGGAAAGCAGTAGCATTTAATGCATAATTGATTTGTGTGTATCATCTCTTTTCTATTTACATTATTTTAAAGCTACTGACTAATACCACTCAGTCACAGAGGCCCCAACATGACAAAATCACTTTTTTCATTTTAAAAGAAATTAGATTAGGGATTAATAAAATCCAGGAAACAAGCTCTTTTGTGTACTGTATGTGAAGCTTGGAGAAGTGATATGTAAGATTTGAATATGAGGTAAAGCAAACATAATGTTATTATAAGAACAGTTGAAGTTTTAAAGCTTATTGTAATAGCTTGACTTAATATAATAATATGGTATGAATAACACCTCCCCACAATGAAGATATGAAATAATTGTCTCTTATCATTGAGAAAATATGTCTCTGCACTATATTTGTTTCGTCAATTTTTATATTTGTAAATGTCAGCTGGTATCATTCCTGTATTGTAAATTTAAACAATAAACAGTATTTGATTCAATTTGATTTGTATAACTGAACAATGTGAGAAAACTATCTGCCTCCGAAAGAAGCATACATTTTTTTAAATGTCCCTTTTTTCTGTTGAAGTTATAGGAGAAAAATTTGTAATATCGAAATAAAAAAAAGAACTAAATTACAGAAATAAGTTAAATTTTACAATTATTTATATGTACAGCTTTTTTGAAAACAATAATAAATAATATAGGTCACCAATGAGTTAAAAAAGATTTCAATTTTCATGCCCAAAAATGTCATTTTTGCAACAAAGGGAGATAATTTAGAGCTTTGTCAATGATATAAACATTTTAAGTCATCTGTGGACAAACCGAATCTATTTGTTTGGGTTATGTTTGTACCATATCATAAAGTTATAACTGAAAGTGTAATTAATAAAATTTGTAATAAAAAACCAAAGTTTTAATTTTTTGCTGAAATTTTTGTACCTGGGAGCCTCCTTAAATGAAAGGAAAAGCATGTACCTTGACATTATTTTTAATTTCTGCGTATTTTGAACAACAAATACCTGGATATCTGCTTTGGAATATAAATATCTAATGGAGAGATCTTTTGATGTTTGACTGCAGTAATTCAGCATAAGGTTTCTGACTCTATAGTTGAAGGTGTTATCATTTCGATACTTAAGGGGTCTAGGATCATTCAGAAACTCATCACACAGCTTTCTTTTGGTTGGTAGCAATTCAGCTTTAACAGGTGAACCTGTAACAATGAAATATATGCATATAATTATGTATTTATATATGTTTAAAGGTAGGAAGAAAATTAAATGCATAACTCAGGACAAAAACATGTAAATGTTCCTGAATATGTATATTATAATGATTCTGCTGAACACAAGACGGACATGCTGAGATTAATTTGGAATGCACCAGTAAATGAAGTTACCATCATATCTACACTTATTATTTTGACTTTGATCCAATCAGTATTTGCTCCTTCCTTTTATTCCACGTGCTTATGAGAGAAGCAGCCAATTTCAAAATATTTGGTTTAAATAAGCAGCCCTGGGTTGGAACCCATATTCAAGGCAAACATACTACCACTTGACCATGAAGGTGCTCACCAAATGAGCAAATCTCTCTACATGTACATCAGGATACATTTATAGTTAACCGATAGATTGTGACTATTTCCGTTTCAAAAGTAATATAAGTATCCATACATTATTGAAATTTTAATGGTTTAAGAAAATATTGGTGAATTTTACCATGATATGTGGACTTTGGTTTGTTAAACATCTGAAGGTTTTCTGTACAGGTTTTTTCCACTTTTAATGCCCCATTGTTTACAAAGTCTTCCATCATCAGGAATACAGCTGCTAAGTGTTTGCATGTGCCATGGGGGCCTCTGCCGGCAGGACACTCACAATGGGAATTGAGTGGGTCCCCTGTTTTCTTGTCCAGCCTAATTTTATAGTTATATGAAACCTAAAAAAAAGTCATTTGAAAAACGTTGTGGTTAACATCATTTTTTTTCTCAAGATTATTGATTTTTTACACTTATATGAAGATGAATTTGATTATTTACTGACCTCAATTCCATTCTTATTTTTGAATTAACTATTTTCATGTTGTTTAACCCCCAAAAAATATATATATACTCAGAAAACTCTTACATATTTTTTTGCCAAGAACTCTACTCTAACCCTAAAAAATGGTTGCCTTCAACCTGTGAAGAGGTGTTTTTTTTACTCAATGTTGAAGGCCTTATTGAGACTTTGAAATGAATAAAGCAATAAAAGTACTTTGATTTTTTAATTTGATATATTTTCTTGCCAATGCAGATGATAATTTCAAATTTGAATAAAATGAGTTTGATGAGATTTTTGATTTCATTAGCTGGATTGGAAAATGATATATCTGAAACAATTAAAAATAAAAATTTGAATTTAAGAAAAAATCATCTATATCCTTCACAAAGAACAAAATAAATACGGCATTAATACTTTTTGTTTCATGGCTGCTCCAACTATTCCACTTAAAAATATGTTGGTGTCTTTAAAGTTGATTGAGCAGGCTTGCACTCTGTTGCTGTCATACATCAACTGGCCTTTTGTGAGTGCTTTGATATCTGCTGCACACTGTTTGTCACCTGTAATGCAAGTATACATGTATAAGATAATAAAAACAATCCTATTTTAAATTCATTATATTGACATTTCTCTTAAATTTAACAAAATGGAAGGTTAGTTATTAATTCCTGTGGTACAGGTCAGCGAGAGTAGGTAATGTTGAGGGGCTTATGCATTCAATTATTTCTTTTTTGTTCATATATTGATAAATCCCTAGACCATATGTACAATGTACATACTTGTTAACTCATTTATATAATGGTAAAGTATCCAAGTTTCTGCCTGTCATATCTTTTTCTTATAACTAGTCTTGGTAAACAGATACTGTAAAGTGACCCATAAAGTTGTTAATTTCTGTAGTTTTTGGTCGCTTGAGTTGTCTAATTGGTAATCATACCACATCTTCTTTTTAATATATATATATTTGTTTTTCATTCATTATTTTATATAAATAAGGTTAGTTTTCTCATTTGAATTGTTTTCCATTGCATTGTCATATCAGGGTCTTTTATTCCTGAATATGTGGTATGGGCTTTGCTCATTGTTGAAAGCAGAACAGCGACCTATAGTTGCTAATGTCTGTTTCGTTTTGGACCAGGTTGGCAAAAAAGTGGTCAATACTAGTATTTACCATGCCAGTGGTAAATACCAGGAAATACTTGCAAATACTGGTCGATTGAAATTTTAAGTGGTCATTACTATAAAAACCACTCTCTACCTAGTCAATTACTGTTAGTAATGAAATAATGAGTGTTCAAGTCATATTAAATGCATTCATTTCTATTTCTATTTCAAATTCATCTATATATATACATATATAATAAACAGTGATTTAAATTGATTTATTAGTCATGTTAGTACATAATATTAAAGTAGAAGATAAAAACTGTTTCGTCCCTGCCAAGGGTACTCATCAGGTGGCTTTTAAAAGGCTACCACTACAGTTTTGTTTTTGTTTTTTTTTCTTTTTAAAAGTTTTGGTATCTTGTGGACAGTTGCTTCATTGGCAATCATACCACATCTTTTTTATATATATTTTTTGACATCTGAAAATAAAAACGTACCTGCCAATCTATATACAAAGTAAGCATCAATCTGCTCCTTTGTGATTTTTGGCAGCACCATCTTATGCTCAGCAAGTAACTGCCTAAACCCAGAAACAGGCCATCCAACATCTAATGGTTCTGGTAAGATAACTGGTTCCTCTTGAAAGTTTTTGTTTCTATCATATGCATTCAATCTAAGAAAAGGAACAATTTATACCCTGTTATTATCAATGTTACATTTTTTGTCTTTACACTGTCACTATGCATCAAAATCTACTCAAACATTATTATGATTATAATATTAAGAATAATAATACAATGAAATCTTTGTTCTGATAAATATAAAAATCATGCCAAATTAAATACCATGAACAGATACATGTAGGATTCAAAAATGAATGTAATACATTTACATGCAACCTTTTTTTACATAAAAAAAATATGTTATTTTTGGAGCTTTCATATCTTCAAAATTAACTATGTCTGCTAAGTCCTTCATTCATTCATATTAGATATTACAGAGAGCCATTTTTAATTGTTCTTCAAAGATATGTACATGTATAAAAAAGTTGTTTCAGTCTGTTTGTGTGCAAAATCAAAGTGCATGTCTGTTTAACAGTGATATCATATTGGAGGCGTTAATACAAATTGTATGATCATCCTAGTATCAAAAGTTACACATATTTATATTACCTTAACAGGTAATTTGTTCCTTACTAAGTCTGCATGGTCTATACATTGTAAGACAAACAAATATCTGTATAGTACCCCTATCTTAAAAATATATATCTTTTGATAAACTTTATAAGATGAGTTTATTCAGTAATGTTGGGACCCCTTAAGTAAAGGAAGGCCAGTGATATGACTTTGTTTACCCATTTATTAATTTTTTTTGAGGGAGTGGGGTATACTTTTTTAAAAACAAATTAATCAAAGTAGGTAGATCTACATGACAGCTAGTCCAAATAATTATGATGTCTGGCAAGGCTTTTTATTATTTTTTTGGGGACAGCCTTGCCGGACGTCATTATTATTTAGACTACATGACAGCAAACAGTATGTGTCACTTTGGAATTGTTACTGTAAATTTCATGTGAAATTACATTTCATATTATCAACTTGGTATGGTACCAAAAGCTGAATACAAAAAGGATTATCTAATAATATTTTAAATAATTTTTTTTTTATTTCCTTATGCGATATTAATTACAAATATCATTTCTAATCAAAAAATTTCCAACCAAAATAAATTGTAAAAAATGTAGACCTGTTCAAATAAAGAGAAAAGAAAAAACAACTGGAGACACAACTAAGATGAAATAAAGAACTCTTCTTTTAAAGACTATTCAGCACATGAAAACACTTTATTTGTGAACTATCTACCAATAGATGCCGTTGGGAAACGTGTTTGTGTATGAAAAGCATAGAAAAAAACGTTGGTGACGTACGGACTTTTTTGGCAATGTATGTAGTTTGGACTGATGTGTTTTTTCGCTATATAATGGAAGAACCCCAATATTTCTTACAACATCGTATACCTTTCAATCAGATATGTCTTTCTCCCTCTTGTAACAGCCCCACGTAACGACAATTCCTTCTTCAAGGCTGGTACAGACCAGGTTATGTAATCGCCGCCTCCACCGGAAGCCATGTTGTTTACGTAGTAACCACTTATAGAACCGCAGCGCCGCCTGCCGTGAAAAGCCGTGAATGATTCCTATTAGAACATAAAGCTTCTTATTTAAGATTGTTCAGAACGGACGGGTTTTTCAACATGTCCAACGATAAATTGGTACTTCAATTTGGTTTCCTAACTTTTATAGTGGTTGTATGCATACAGCTCATATATTGAATATTTGTTCTGTTATTTGACAAATATAAAGAAAAGAATATGTGGTATTATTGCCAATGAGACAACTCTCCACAATAGACAAAAATAACACAGAAATTAACAACTATAGGTCATCGTACAGCCTTCAACAATAAGCAAAGCCCATACCGCATAGTCAGCAGTCATTTTGATTATAAGGTGCACAGTTTTCTTTTCTTTCAAAAGCTTTCTGATTCAATCCTTCCTGGTTTTCTTACTACAACCGGAAACTACTTATAGGTACGTTTTGCTGGTCAATAATTGATTTAAGTAGTATCAAACCCTAGGCAATCATATTTTCAATTTTCGGTATTGTCATGACGGTCCATTTCTATCCAATACTTTTATAGGAAGACTTTAATTTCTTAAATACCTCTATTTTATATTGCAACTCAGGCAAATAAACAAATCTTCACACATCATAATTTCAACTATTGAGGTTGAATGTCCCTTTTGCTTTTTTGTCTCTCTTTTACAACGAGCGGTGTTGATTTTCATTTTGGTTTCAATTTATTTAAATTGAACATCGTTACTCTAATGAATTGAACAAACACACATGTATTAAATTAAAACTCAACAGTGCGAGGAATTTAAAATTAAGGTATACATGTATGTGACAGTACAGTTTACCCGTGTTATTTCCTTTTTTTTAGCTGTTCTGGAAAATCTAGAAGTACTAATTTCTTGTTCCAGTTCTTTCTAAACTATTTCATATTTCGCATGTATAAAAAAAACAAATCTTATTAATTACTTTTGATAATAAAAACCGTTTCAATTTGATGTCAGTTGAGGAAAATCTTTAATTAAGTTTCCTTTTACTTACCTCTTTCATTCAAATTTTAAACTGATCGTGTTTTTTAAAACTATTTTTGAATAAAAACCGTCCTACATAAAGTAACTATTTACGTTGAAGTGGTTTATACAGTTGTCAACAAAGGTAAAGATATACAAAATTTGAATTCTAATTTATCATAAATATAATATAGAGGAAAAAACAGTTAAGTTATCTAATGAAAAACATTCATTTGATTTATAATTAAAAGAATCTGACCAAATTGGAAAGTGAAAAAATACCGTGTTATTAAAAATAGGGTTCAAATTTATTAAATAAGTCAGCACTTAATTTCAAAGATGAGAAATAAGTATATGCAAAGGCATCAAAAATTTTAAGCATATTATGTTCAAGTTTAAAATTTTAAGTTCTAATACCGGCGTCACACATTAGCGTATAACTCCGACGTACGCCGGGCGTGGTAAAAAATCATGCACTCTGTCAGTACGCTAGTAATTTTTTATGCATTCAACTTGCCAATCATATCTGTATCGTGTGTACAACGAGATTTAAGCGTGTATTTGGCGTACGCGAAGCGTACATCAGCGTATAGCGGGCGTTCAAGTAACGTATGTTGGCGTATGTATGGCATTTGTCTAACGTAGATGGAAAGCACGCTACGAAGGAAAAAAACGTCCCCTGAACGTATTTGAGACGCGTCCCGGTCGTACTTGGACGATGATCTGTGCTTTCGGCGTGTCTGGGACGTTTAATATTGGTTTTTTGTTACAAACACACCTGCATTCGTTAAAATTGTTAAAGTCGAACGATCTTGAAACGTATACAATGTGTCCTAAACTTGTCTCAAACTTATTTGTAGCTTTTTCAACGCGCTTGTTGCGTATGTATTACGTGCGTGTAGCGTACAGGTACATGTATACGCTTGACAAACGCTTGAGCTAGATGAAATTTTGTATGCCGGTCTATACGCCAATGTGTGACGGCGGCATTATAATATAGATTTTTAATATATTTGGTGAAAATACGAAATTACAAAAAAATGCAATACAAAATTTCGCGTTTTTGCCAATAACCAATGGTCTATATTATTATTAAGTACATTATTGTCATTATTATAACTCCGTAAAGATTAGACCAATTGTGTAATTATTTACCCTGGTACAAATTATATGGAATATACATTGCCTTTTATCATTCCATTTGTGGACTGGTAAAAAATATATCTATTTATGTTTCAGTTGTTAATCTTTTTGAAATACAAAAAAAAACTTATTAAGTTTAGCGCTTATTTAGTATAAATTAGTTGACTGTATTTAGATGAAATATACTTATAATAATTCGCTGATGAAAATACACGTAAAGAGATAGTAACTTGACAGCAAAATGTCCACTTGCCTGATCAAAAATACAAATCCGTTTCCCAAAATGAAAATTCCGTGTGACAAAGATATGGGGTTAAAATCACTAGTCTATTAAAAATTTTAAAACATACTATTTACATTGTATGTCATATGAATATCAGATAATTTCAAACTACAATATTTAAAAACAATTTAATTGTAAAGAGTATTAAAAGTAAAATGGTTTAAAGTTTGAATAGTTGCGTGTGTAAATATTGTGGTACGTGTATTTAATGTAAACAATAAGTGTGTAAATTGAAGACGTATTAGTAATGGAGATAAAAGACACATACAACAAATAACAAAGGAATAATGTAAATATTGTCTGTCTTAGGATTTGACCGTCACGTTCAGGGTTTTATATTTTTACAGATTGACTGACATGTAGGATTTTCTTAAGTTCCTTGCATTATATTTTTTGTTAATGTTGCTAAACCCGGCATGAACGATGTGTCTAAGTTAAAAAAAGGTCTGTTGACATTGCATTTTCTTACTGCCTTAATCGATTCGGTAAAAACAATGATCGACACTGAGTATAATAAAATTAACGGTACCAATTTTCTTGCACCAGATGCGCATTTCGACAATACATGTCTCTTCAGTGATGCTCGTGGCCAAAATATTTGAAATCCAAAACTTATATAAAAGATGAAGAGCTATAAACCAAAAGGTCCAAAAAGTATAGCCAAATCCGTGAAAGGAATCAGAGCTTTGCATGAGGGAGATACATTCCTTAATTGATAATAATTTCTATCATTTTGTAACAGCAAATTTTAATAGTATTTTCATGCCAGTACCGAAGTACTGTCACTGGGATGGTGATACCCTCGGGGACTTTTAGTCCATCAGCAGAGGCATCGACCCATTGGTAGTAATAAAATTAACGGTACCAATTGTCTTGCACCAGATGCGCATTTCGACAATACAGGTCTCTTCAGTGATGCTCGTGGCCAAAATATTTGAAATCCAAAGCTTATATAAAAGACGAAGAGCTATAATCCAAAAGGTCCAAAAAGTATAGCCAAATCCGTGAAAGAAATCAGAGCTTTGCATGAGGGAGATACATTCCTTAATTTATAATAATTTCTATCATTTTGTAACAGCAAATTTTTAATAACACAAAAAAATCCGTATTTTCATGCCAGTACCGAAGTACTGTCACTGGGATGGTGATACCCTCGGGGACTTATAGTCCATCAGCAGAGGCATCGACCCAGTGGTAGTAATAAAATTAACGGTACCAATTGTCTTGCACCAGATGCGCATTTTGACAATACATGTCTCTTCAGTGATGCTCGTGGCCAAAATATTTGAAATCCAAAGCTTATATAAAAGACGAAGAGCTATAATCCAAAAGGTCCAAAAAGTATAGCCAAATCCGTGAAAGAAATCAGAGCTTTGCATGAGGGAGATACATTTCCTTCATTTATAATAATTTCTATCATTTTGTAACAGCAAATTTTAATAACACAAAAAAATCCGTATTTTCATGCCAGTACCGAAGTACTGGCTACTGGAATGGTGATACCCTCGGGGACTCATAGTCCACCAGCAGAGGCATCGACCCAGTGGTAGTAATAAAATTAACGGTACCAATTTTCTTGAACCAGATGCGCATTTCGACAATACATGTCTCTTCAGTGATGCTCGTGGCCAAAATATTTGAAATCCAAAGCTTATATAAAAGATAAAGAGCTATAATCCAAAAGGTCCAAAGAGTATAGCCAAATCCGTGAAAGGAATCAGAGCTTTGCATGAGGGAGATACATTCCTTAATTTATAATAATTTCTATCATTTTGTAACAGCAAATTTTAATAACACAAGAGCACAACCGCGATTAACCGCGTAATCTCCATATTTTCATCCCTCGTAAAGCTTCTTATTTAAGATTGTTCAGAACGGACGGATTTTTCTACATGTCCAACGATAAATTAGTACTACAATTGGATTTTCGAACTTTTAAAGTGGTTTTATGCATACAGGTCATAGATTTTGAGTATTTGTTCTGTCATTTGACAAATATATATAAAAAAAAAGAAGATGTAGTATGATTGCCACTGGGATAACTCTCCACAATAGACCAAAATGACACAGAAATTACAGCTACAGGTCACCGTACGGCTTTCAACAATGAGCAAAGCCCATACCACACAATCAGCAGTCATTCTGATTATAAGGTGCACAGTTTTCTTTTATTTCAAAGTCTTTCTGATTCAATCCGTCCTTTTTTTCGTACTACAACCGGAACTTGTAGATATATTTTTTGGTCAATGATTGATTTAAGTAGTGTCAAACCCAGGTAGGCAATCATATTTTCAATTTTCGGTATTATCATGACGGTCCATTTTTATTGAAGACTTTTTTTGGAAGATTTTATATGTAAACTACCTCTTTTTTTATATTGCAACTGAGGCAAATAAACAATTCTTCATACATGTCTAAAACATTTTATTTTAATTTATAAGTTTGAATGTACCTTTTGTGTAACGTTTGAATAGTTACATTTCTAAATATTATGTTTGATGTTTGAGATTTTGATTTTGCCATTTGATTAGGAACTTTCCGTTTTGAATTTTCCTCGGAGTTCAGTATATTGTAATTTTACTTTTTTGCATCTTTTTTCAACAAGTGGTGTTGATTTTATTAAAATTGCACATCGATACTCAAAGACTAATGGATTGAACACAGTTTACATACGCATGTACAAAATAAAAACTCAAAATGTTCAAGCAATGCTATTAAAGCTATTATATGTAAAAGTAAAGTTTAACCATGTTATTTCTTATTTTTTTTTGCTGATCTGGTTAATCCAGAAATACCATTTTCTAGTTCAAGTTCTTTAAGAAATATTTCATATTTCGCATGATTAAAAGTAAATTCTATTTCCTCCAACTCCTTGCTAATGCAGTGTTGTTTATTTCTATATTCCCTTTGACAATTTTAGCACCTACCCTTAATAAATGCTAGAATCTGACCTTATGTTAATGATACGGTATATATATGACTGACGTGTATCCTATATCTCTCTTTGGTGTGGCTCGGTACATCTCGCCCGATTGTGTAAAAGTGTTATGTAAAGTTCTTGTATTCTTATCTTCCATTTCTGCTGAATATGTAATTTGTATATCTGTTATTTTGGGTCTTGTTTTTTTTTTTTTTTGTTGACATATTTGTGTGTGTTTATAGTGATTAAGATAATGACAAAATTTTGACATTTTTATTCATTATGTTTGTGAGTTTTGTTCACACATTGTTGTCAATATAATGGGACTGTCATTCAAGTAAGAGGTTTAACTAGCTATAAAACCCGGTTTAATTCACAATTTTCCACATAAGGAAACGCCTGTACCGGATCAGGAATATGACAGTTGTTATCCATTTGTTTAACGTGTTTGAGCTTTTGATGTTGTCATTTGAGACCTTTTGATTTGAATTTACTTGGAGTTTAGTATTTTTGTTAATTTGTTTTCCCACAGATTGTGAAATATTCTTAACACTTCTTAATGTAATGAAAACGAACTATTTGCTTTCCTTTCCTATATTACTCAGTCAAAACTGTGTGCTTTCCTTCCTAAGGTTACGAAGAAAACACTGGTTGCTTCCCTTACATGAGTTACTCAAAACAAAAACAAAACAAAAAAACAGTTGCTTTACTTTTTTAGGTTACGAATAAAAAACGGGTTGCTTTTCTTCTTAAAGTAACTGAGAAAAAAAATATGGTTGCTTTTCTTCCTAAAGTAACTGAGAACAAACTGACTGCTTTCCTTTTTAGCTACTGATGACACGCTAGCTGGCTGCTTGTCTTTGTTAAATAACTAAGAAAAAATAGTGTTTTTGACTTCTTAATCTGGTTGCTTACCTTTCTGAAGTTTATCAGATCAAACGTGTTACCTACCTTGCTCAAGTTGCGTAATACTAACTGGATGATTACCTTTCTTTCGTTTCATCAAATTCCAAAAGTCAAAGAACACATGATGAAAAAAATCACTTTGAGTTAACTTCAAAATGTAGAGCAAAACGTTCATCAAGCGTTTAAGTGATTATAAATGTGCAGGATAAACAAGGATAAACAAGGATAAACAAGAAATAATGTTTGTTCGTAGATACGTAATCACAATTCCACAAAGACAGCAGGACTAATCGTCAATTATCAGAACTTAATTTGCTGGATAATCGTGCAATAAAGGGTCATAGTTTGCCAACCACTCACTCAACATGGTAATGAAGTTGACGATGTCCTTTGCCGCACGAATGTTGTTCACTAAAACCAAACTTTTGACGGAAATGCATCGAATTTGAAAGTTATCTATTATGTAAGATTTTCCTGAATATATAATACTCGTTGTTACTTCTAACACGAATATATCCAATATGATAAAAATTCAGATCTATCAAAATTACGAAATGAGGCCTCGGAATCTATATTTTAATTATATTGTAATAGATCATTATAGTTTGATTAAATAAAGTAATTATACAGGTTAATTGTTATGGCGCTCGGATATGATTATTTAATGGAAGTGAAATGGAATTATTCATGTTAATCAATGTGACTTTTTATTGTACTGATAAAAATCAATTAAACAAATATACTTAACGAGTTCTTCTTGTTCTCAAATTAAATCTTATTGATTAGTTTTAAACTTTGTTATGATTGTTAGTTCTGTATTGATGAAAGATCCTCAGAGGGTGTCCATGTAATCTAATAATCACATTTTTAGGCCAAAAGAATCACAAATTCTAGCTCCGGCTGCGGGAGTTTTTCGTTGCATTGAAGACCTAAATGATGGGCTTCTGTTTTTGTCTGATCTATGGTCAGGTTGTTGTCCCTATGACACATTTCCCATTTCAATTTTCAATTCTACTACTATTATTTGAATCAAGATAATCAAATTATACAAATATACAAAATAATCACAAATGATCACTCAGGGGAGGCTAATTTGTACATTAAAATCCTTCTGTCACTACACATAAACTTATCATAGATACCAGGACTATTTTGTATATACGCCAGACGCGTACAAAAGACTCATCAGTGACGCTCGAATCCAAAAAAGTTAAAAAGGTCAAATAAAGTACGAAGTTGAAGAGCATTGAGGACAAACATTCCTAAAAGTTTTCCAAATCCAGCTAAGGTAATCTATGTCTGAGGTAGAAAAGCCATTTCACATCTTAAGGTGGTATCCAACACCTTGACTTATATTAATTTTGCTCGTTCAGTTTTTATGAAATTTTGGCAAAATGTTTACCTTGACCCTTTAATTTTTTTCTTCAAAAAATTCAAAACATTTGAACCGCAAAATGTTTACTTTGACCCTTTGAAAAAAAAATTACCTACAATGTAACACTCTATCAGAAAAAATATTTTTTGTTATAAAGCAGTTCGATAAACACTAATTGTAATCACTGAGAAGCTTAATATTTCTTTAACAATACATTGTAATTAAAACTTTTATCTGATTTTTATAGAGTTGTCTCCATGTGGTGTTAGGGACCACCTTAATTCCTTGCTGTTAAATTAGTAAATTAGCATAACTAAGATCGATTGCGGAAAGAAAATTTGTTAGATTTGAATTTTTTATTCATTTCATTTCTATGATGAACCAAAAATATGGAACATAAATAACAATCAATGACATATAATGTCAAATAAGAATAGGCACAATGTTAAAAATATTCAGTTTACACAAATATCATACAATATTTCATGCATTCAAAATTTATTACGACACACTCGACATCGCATGAGTCAAACGGTGTCTTCCCGACTGTCCTACTTTTTAAAATTACAGGTTAAAAAGTAACGAAATTTTGTGGGACAATCGGGAAAATGTTTGTGGGACAATTGGGAAGTTTAAATGTGGGACAATTGTGAATTGTTTTGGTAGCGATTTATTTGTTTTATAGTATGTTGAAGTTAATAAAAGGTTACCCATCAATGTAACTTATAAAAATGGTTCATATAAAAAAAATTCAAAATACAAGTTTAACCCTGTCGCATTTTCGCAAAAAAATCTGAATTTTCAGTCCACTCGGTGTCAAGTTTTGTAAGATGTATTTATGTATCCATCTGATGACATATTAACCTTTTTTCTACTCTTTTATTTATAGTTAATTCTAAGTGTACTATTACAACACTTTCCTAGGTAAATGAGAGGGCTGGCGCCTTCAAATAAGTTTAACTTAGCCACATTCTGTATGTGCCTGTCCCAAGTCAGGAGCCTGTAATTCATTGGCTGTCGTTTGTTGCTGAGTAACATATTTGTTTTTTTCATTATTTTGTACATAAATTATGCCATTAGTTTTCTCGTTTGAATTGTTTCATATTTGTCACGTAGGGCCTTTTATAGCTATCCAGTATGGGCTTTGCTCATTGTTGTAGGCCGTATGGTGACCTATAATTGAGTGTAGAATGCAAATGGGTTAAAACTTTATACTTTCTTTTTGTAAATTGCATGCATTATTTCTATATCTATTTAAAAACTTTACAAAAAAAAGTAATTCGAATTTCGGTTTTTAGTGCTATTTTCATTTGTTTTATAAATAACATTGTAGATATATTTCATAAATCAAAAATATTATACTTTTTTTTTTTAAAACATTTATATATATTCTTTTCTAAAATTGATATTAAATGTGCCATACTTAATTCTTGTTTATTTAGCAAAACAAACAACTGTTACTTGTTTATCTAAGAACATTTTACTTCATATATTAATGTGGGACAATCAGAACTTTTCATATGGGACAATCAGAACTCTAAAATTGTATAAAGTGGGACAATCGGGAATAACCCAGTCAAACATAGGATAATTAGAAAACTTTAAACTCCGTCTCATCGACTTTGACTTTACCATGTCCGACTGCATAACATTCCAAATAGTTTTAATTCATCTTTTTTTCTCTCTCATTCGGGCTTTTGTGTGGTTTTTTTTTCAACTAACAAATCTAAATGAATGTGAGAAATCCTTCTTAGATTTTAACAAAAATCACGAATTATGGTAATAAGCTAATTTTTTTTTTTTTGATTGAAAATGCCAAACAAATTGAAAAAATGGTACAATATTAATGTTACGTTGAAAATAAAACATACCAAAAACATCTTTTCATGGTAATTGTTTTCACTTGTTTTCACTTGTTTTCACTTGTTTTCACTTGTTTTCACTTGTTTTCACTTGTTTTCACTTGTTTTCAATATATGATTGTATAATTTGCTTATTCAAATTGTTTACAGTGCCAAGTAATGGATAAACAGTTTATTTTGGTGAAATAGCTGAAATAATTTTGTATTTGCATTTCAAAAATAAATGATATGCATCCGAAATTGATCCATGATGTTATGTTCTTTTGTTGGCCGAGAAGTCGAAGTAGATTCAACATTTTTATCGTTAACCTGTCAAACACAGAGATTGTGAGTTTCGAGATCCGCACATAGCAGGTGTTTCGACTCCTATCTTAATTGAATAGCATTGTCCGTTTTCCTGCCGAAGGTCGGCGGTTCTTTTTGGGCATTCCATTCCGTCTTCTTCCATACATAAACGGTCTGCAACAAACATAGGCAACAGTAGTATACCGCTGCTCGAAATTCATAAATCGATTGAGAAAAAAACAAATCCTGATTACAAACTGAAACTGAGGGAAACACATAAAATATAAAAGGAGAACTACGACACAACGAATACGAATACGAATACTTTATTTCTCATAAAACAACAAATACATAGTTATAGAGAATATACATAAATATAACTATAAGGTACAATTTTTACAAGCATGTGTGAACAATACATTGAAATTAACTTGGAGGACTGACTTTCACATTTATAACTTTGATAAATTTACATAGTTTTTCTAATATTACAATATTACATGAATTAAACAGTTGATTAAATTTATAGATATTAGGGTTTGACCAGCAGTATGCAGGTACAAATTTCTTTCTTTCAAACATAAAAGATCGACAATTCATAATGTAATGGTACTCGTCACCAATGTCGTTTGAGTCACAGAGACGGTAGATTCTGTCTTCTCTCGGTAAACCTTGCCACCTTCCAGACTCAATCGACTAGCGGTGACTACCACATCTATATTTGCATAATGTATAAATGAGTTTGTAAGGTAAAACATAAAAATATTTTTCCAATTGAAAATTATTTTAAAAAATACGATAGCGTACAGTTTTAGGTGATTCTGCAACAGATGCAAAGCATTCTTGTTGAAACTCATCTTGAGGTTTTGCTCAATACATTTTGACACCCATTTATCAGCAAACTGTGCATTCCATATATTGGACATACCAAGTTAATATAATACAGCACAAATTTTACTTTCTGTCCCATTAAGAAGTCTACTCCAGAAATTAATCATTCGCAGTTTTACAAACACAGTAATAGGGTATCTGCCAAGTTCTGCATACACTATGAAATTTGGAGTGGACTGTTTTAAATGTAAAATCATTTTACAAAATTGTAAATGAACACGTTCAAGAATATCTATATTTTCAAAACCCCATATTTTTGATCCATATAACAATATTGGTAAAACCATGTTGTCAAATAAATCAAGTTGACATTCTATTGACAAATTGTTTTGTCTACTAAATACAATACATCCGCAGTACTTATTGCATAATCTACGACACTTGTATTCTAGCTCGTAGGTTTACCTACTTCATCATTTCCTATCCGACCATTCATTATATACATAAAATTGAGAATGGAAATGGGGAATGTGCCAAAGAGACAACAACCCGACCATAGAAAAAAACAACAGCAGAAGGTCACCAATGGTGTTATTCTTACAAAATTGTATAAGTTTTCTACCATATGTGTTTACATTTAAATCAGTACTGTGTCGTTTTCTTTGAAAACCCAATTTATCTAGGATATCAACATTACTAAATTCATTAATATCAATTAAATTCCGTGCTAAAAAAATCATCTGTGTCCACTAAATCATTAAAGTCTCGTAAACTTGCTGGTCTACTATTAAAATCGCCTAGAAGACAAATATACTTGTTTGTTCTTTGTAACTCAAAGAGTTCAATTCTATATCTGAAAGTGCATTTTCTGATGTTATGTTCTTTTGTTGGCCGAGTTTCGAGATCCGCACGTAGCAGGTGTTTCGACTACTATCTTAATTGAATAGCATTGTCTTTTTCCTGCCGAAGGTCGGCTGTTCTTTCCGGGCATTCCATTCCGTCTTCTTCCATACATAAACGGTCTGCAACAAACAAAGGCAACAGTAGTATAACGCTGCTCGAAATTCATAAATCGATTGAGAAAAAAACCAAATCCTGATTACAAACATAAATTGAGGGAAACACATCAAATATAAAAGGAGAACCACGACACAACAGAAACAAAACATTAAAATGTAACACATACAGAAACGAACTATAATATAACAATGACCATTTTCCCAACTTGGTACAGGACATTTTAAGAAAAAAGTGATTGGTTGAACCTGGTTTTGTGGCTAGCAAAACCTCCCGCTTTTATAGCAATGTAAAATATAAGATTAAAGTGACAACATTACTTGACAGGACTACAGTACAAATAAATGGGAGAACATATAGGACAATCACACAAATAATAGCAAACAAAATGTACCATGTATGAAATTTTATACGCCTGAGTTAGTTAGGTGTGCTAAATATGGCTAAGGTAATCTATTCCTCGGATAAGAAAATCCTTAGTTTTTCGAAAAATTTAGAGTTTTGTCAACAGGAAATTTTAACTATTAAAATGACCATATACAGTAATTGATATTCATGTCAACACCGAAGTGCTGACTACTGGGCTGTTGATACCCTCGGGGACGAAACGTCCACCAGCAGTGTCACCGATCCAGTGATGTTAATAGTTATCAAAGAAACAAGGATTATAATTTAATACGTTTACACATGTTTAAACGTCTGAACCCACTGCATTTGTTTCCAACTGTTCTAATTCAGGAATCTGCTGTTTAGTAGTTGTCATTTGTTGATGTGGTTCATAAGTTTTTCTCTTATCTCGTTTTTATACATATTAGACCGTTGGGTTTCCTGTTTGAATGGTTTGCCACTAGAAGTCTTCGGGACTCTGTATAGCTTGCTGTTCGGTGTGAGCCAATGATACGTGTTGAAGCTTTACTTATACCTATAATGGTTTACTTTTTACAAATTGTGACTTGGGTGGAAAGTTGTCTCATTGGCACTCATACCACATCTTCTAATATATAGATATATAACAAGTCAAAAAGGGTACAACATCACCATTAAATAACTATAAAATGAACAAATATTAGATATTTCGGATAACAGATATCCTTCTTCAATAATAGCAAGATGTCAAATGAATCATGTCAAAATATTCAAACTGAGAAACTTTTTCTAAATCTCGAAATTTATACAATTTAAGCGAACACCACAGACGCTGATACAGTTTTAAAATTTCCAAACACGGCGCAAAGATTACAAAGATATGCCAAATGAAAATAGTTATTTTCGATGTGAACTGGCACAACTCTAAATTTACAAAGGTTGTGACAGTTTAGATGTTGTAACTGAATTGAGGGTAGTCCTCAAACAAAAAAATCAAAAATGTCCTAACCGATCCAAGTTTGTATAATATTTCAAATTTGACAACGGTAGGGCAAAGTTATACATACAATCCAGCCTTAACTCACCTTTCACGTTTGATCCGTGCCAATTGGCAAACTATTGCCAAACACCCTAAATTATCCAAGATTTTTCCCAATCCTCCTGTCTTAGCTTTTCGGAGACCAGCAAGTCTCAAAGACTTATTTGTTAGAGCTGACGTGTCCTCAGATAAAAGCTGTTCAATAGCAGGATGGTGCAAGTCACGTTGTCTGACTTGTCAACAAATACTAAATACTCAAACATTTACTTGCCACTCGACTGGGTCTGTGTACACTATATTTTGCAATGTAACTTGCAAAACCCAGAATGTTGTATACTTCCTTCAGTGTCGATGTGGCATGCAGTATGTTGGCGAGACAGAGCAGTCATTCAACAAACGCATGAATGGTCATCGAAATGACTACACTTGCAAGCCCGACCTACCCGTAAGTCGTCATTTTTAGATCACCTGGGCACACACAAGCTGATCTTAAAACTTTACTATCACAATCACAGACCACAACGAGGGTTGGTCGAAGGTCGACAGAGTCGCTCGGGAAAGATTTTGGATAAGAAAGTTACGGACAGTTTCCCCAGAGGGCATAAATGAAAAAAAAAACATAGAATGAGTCCCTCATTTTCCTGTCATCAGTTATTTCCAGTAACTCCGGCTTTTGTACTGGCTTTACAGTTCGAAATTCTTTTTAAATACCAGTTTAAATTACAGGGTTTCATTCATTCGGGATGGATGTATAAGTACGTAGCCACGTTCAATTATTTTACCTCATTAGATCAAACTTATTTTTCTAATCATTTCTAGACTGCTATTCGTTTTTGGGAGGCTAAAATATGTAGTTTCTGATGCAATTGCCCTACCGTCGTCAAATTTGAAATATTATACAAACTTGGATCGGTTAGGACATTTTTTATTTTTTTGTTTGAGGACTGCCCTCAATGCAGTTGCAACATCTAAACAGTTACATCCTTTGGAAATTTAGAGTTGTGCCAGTTCACATCGAAAATAACTATTTTCATTTGGCATATCTTTGTAATCTTTGCGCCGTGTTTGGAAATTTAAAAATTGTATCAGCGTCTGTGGTGTTCGTTTAAATTGTATAAATTTCGAAATTTAGAAAAAGTTTCTCAGTTTGAATATTTTGACATGATTCATTTGACATCTTGCTATAATGGAAGAAGGATATCTGATATCCGAAATATCTAATAATTGTTCATTTTAAAGTTATTTGATGGTGATGTTGTACCCTTTTTGACTTGTTATATATTATATTTTGTAGTGTACAGAATCATATTACATGATCCATCGCCCTGTAAGATTGATCGTTGACTATTTATTCTGTCATTTTATATATATATATATATATATATATATATATATATATATATATATATATATATATATATATATATATATATATATATATATATATATATATACAACTCGTCTAAAGATCAACCCAACAATGTTAGATTTGTAAATTTGCTTTCGCAAATTTTTTGTTCTTCCCTCGCCGGGATTCGAACCCATGCATACTGAGATATCGTGACACCTAACCGCCTGCACTGTAGCCGTCCCGCTAGACCACACGACCACCTGGGCTTCACAATAATAAAGCTTTCAGTGGCCGTGTGTTACCTTTCCTCGTCAGCTTTAATCAGCGTCGTACTACAGTACATGATATATAAAGCATGGAGATGGCAAGTTGCAAACAAATGCAGCGGATTGAAACGTTTTAATAGTTTCAAACCTTCACATACATGAAACAATAGTGTAACATCATCACATAGAAAGACACGCTATAGAATATCAATTGAAATGGTTTAACTCAATCAGAAGATATAGACATATTTATTCACAAACTAGTGATCATATGTCTGCTGTGTGGGTGTAGTCAAATTTGACTGATCTCAATTATGGTCACATATCACATTAGGTCTATCTTGATTGCTGTTTTGTCAATACAACTGATATATGAATAACTGTCATAAATTATGATGTTTAGCATCCTATAAAAACAGGTTTAATATATTGTTTTTTTTAATTGTTTTTTTTTTAAATCAGGCCGCTTGATTTTTGTTTTAGTTGTTGTTTAACATTTTGTATCGCGAGACAGTTTATATATCATGCTTTGTGGTTTTGGTTTTACTTATTGTTAAATGCTTTATGTTGACTAATACTTATTTTACTTTTCCGTCATTTGGTCTCTGGTGGATATTTGACTCCTTGAAATCATACAACATTTTCCTATTTCATATAAGCGAACATGTTTTATCTAGTAATTTACATTCGATTTTTTATTCGTTTTCAGTAACTGAGGTTTCCCGAAGATCGGTATTTACGTTTTTGTATTTTTGTCATTTCTGTTTGTGCTAAGTTCTCATCAGAACGAAGAAGAACCTTCTTATTGATTTTTACAGTTTGTTATCAAGTTGTGATATTAAACTTCTATCTCAGATGAGAGGGCTGATTGAGCTCAGAAATATATTAAGCCCTACAGTTATAGGCCCTTATTGTTGTTGTTTGTCATCTACCATTTAGTAGTAAAACTTAGACTGATGGTTTTCATTTCAATTTTTTTCCCATTTATCATATTTGGACTAAGTAAAGTATATGTTACGTTTTGGATGTTGCTTATTGTTAAAGGTCATATTATGGCCTGAACCTTTTTCCTAATATATATGTGTCCTACAAAAATAATTAACGCTTACAATTATGCAATTTGAGAATCATTTAATGGGTGTTTCTATTCATTTCATTCTCAAAACTATCTGTAACCTTTTGGGTATTTGCCTCCGGAAATAAACGGTTGACAACATTAATGACGGATGAATTGAAGTACTTCAATATGTTGCACATATTCCTCCAATTCCAGTCTTGTAAAATGTAATAACTAAAATAAAAATCAGAAATAGTGCGTAAATGAAATATAAGGTAAAGCATATCCAAGTACCCTACTACTGTGGATTCATCATTATTAGTTGGATACCAATTTCCGTGGTTTTCGTGGGTAGAGGTGAACCACGAATTTAAATGTTCAACGAACTACATATTTTTATTAGTTTGTATGCAGACTGTTTCAAAACCACGAAATCAGATATCCATGAAAAGGCAAGTGTTCTGCAATCCACGAAAAGTGATACCCACTAAAATAAATGAATCCACAGTATTTGATAACTGTAAGGATTGCGTTTCATGGAATTGAGGTACATTAGTTAGGTGAATAAAGTTATTGTAACATGATTTTGTATCTTTTATTTGTTCCTCATTTTTTTAATTCTTGTTATTATGCTATGGTGACAACTTTTTCAAAAACATTTTCTAATGGGAAGTCCCTTACCAAATGGCAAAATCAAAAGCCCAAACACATCAAACGAATGGATAACAACTGTCGTATTTCTGACTTTGTACAGGCATTTGCTTATGTAGAAATACATTGTTTATATTTAAGCTATTCAAATTATAATTATTTTTTTTCCAAATACTTTTTTTACGAATGTAGTGTTGATGTCATAATTATGGTAGGTGTAGTTATAAACCTTTTCGTAACTCTGGCTTTCCAGCTTTAAAATTTGTTTAATCGCTTTTGTAACTTTACTGCACTATTTTTATGTATGGGATGTCTTTTCATTTAGTTGTTTAGGTTGCTGTTGTATCAATTGTTACCCCACTTCTTTTATAGATATGGTCAACGATTCCATGATTTCAACATGATCATGATAACAGAACGACTGCAAACTGTCATTAAAATATCAACAATTAGTACATTGGTTGCGGTGAATTACATTGATTTCCCAGTTTAATAAAAAGCGATAATTTCACATGTGAAATAAACGTGGTTATTTAACTCTCTGACGTCATACAACAATAGGCGTTGCCAAGATCAAAATCAAATTGTGAATGCGTAGAAAAAAGATATAGTTCGTTACATTTTCTACATTAATATCATAACAAAGTCATTTCTCAATGTAATAAAAAGAATAGAGAAAACTATTTAACTCGTGACCGAACAACACTGATAATTTACTCATGCTCTACGCGCATTCGTGAATTAATGTGTTGTTCGGTTACTCGTTGAATATTTTTCTCATTTTGAATTCTTCGACTAGTTATTCTATAAGTCCCAAATCAAAAAGACAGAGATTCAATTGTAATAGTAAAAATCAGCATAGTACTTCAATAAACCTGATAAAAAGTAAAAATTACAAAATATCCGAGGGAAATTCAAAACAGAAAATCATAAACAAAATTGCAAAATTAAAAGCTCAAACACATTAAACGAATGAACAACTGTATATATACAATTCATTTAGTATGAATAAAACAAACACTCATAATAGGAAAAGTGTCAAAAAAAGATATTTAGTAAGTCAACATTGTGTTATTATCTTAATCACTACTGTAATTGGTAAGTAAATGAACTCCAAGGTTATTTTTTATCATTACTTTTCTTTTCCAAAAGATAAGAATATACATAGACGTCGATCAATTATCGTTAGTTGAGAGAAGACCGACAGTAACCTAGAACAATTAATAAAACACAAAAAACAATCAGCTAATCAACTTACAAGTGTAAAGATTGATCTTAACATGGAGAAATAAAACAAATGTTAGATGATTTCCTAATATAAAACTAAGGAGAGGTATGATTGTCAATGAAACAACTATCCAACAAAGTTAAAATGAAGTAGAAGTGAGCAGTAATGGGCAACCATACGGCCATTAACAAAGAAAAAAAATCTTACCGCATACTCGGCTGTGAAGAGCCTAGACATGAAAAATATGCTGTCTATATACTAAATTCATTGGGTGTTGGGCGTGTACTGATTGATTGTTTAGCTTGTAACTTCTTTTTTAACTTATAATTGGTTTTGAAATAGCTGTGAGTAACTGCGATTACTCGAAGCAACTTCATACAAGAACTGTTTTAGACAGTTTTAACCTGGTTCTGGTTTTAATTAATCTTCCATACAAATGAGTCTGAGCAAGCTAACTTAAAACTGAATTTAATACGTCTACCCTTGAAATGAGTCTTATCAATCTACCATAGAAATTATTCTGATCAATTTGTCTTAAAACTGGTTCTAATAAATTTACGCTGGAAATAAATAAACTTATAATAGATACCAGGATTAAATTTTGCATTTACACCAGACGCGCGTTTCGTCTACAAAAGACTCATCAGTGACGATCGAATCGAAAAAAGTTAAAAAGACCAAACAAAGTACGAAGTTGAAGAGCATTGAGGACCAAAATTCTTAAAAGTTTTGCCAAATACAGCTAAGTTAATCTATTCCTGAGGTAAAAACATGCCTTAATAGTTCAAAAACTTTTGTAAACAGTTAATTTGTATTTATGACCATATCAATGATAATTCATGTCAGCACAGAAGTGCTGACTACTGGGCTGGTGATACCCCCCGGGGAATTAAAACTCCACCAGCAGTGGCATCGACCCAGTGGTTGTAAATAGACTCATCATAGATACCAGGATTAAATTTTGTATTTACGCCAGACGCGCGTTTCGTGTACAAAAGACTCATTCGTGACGCCCGAATCGAAAAAAAAAATAAAAAGGCCAAATAAAGTACGAAGTTGAAGATAAAATTGAGAATGGAAATGGGAAATGTGCCAAGGAGACAACAACCCGACCATAGAAAAAAAAACCAACAGCAGAAGGTCACCAACAGATCTTCAATGTAGCGAGAAATTCCCGCACCCGGCGGCGTCCTTCAACTGGCCCCTAAACAAATATATACTAGTTCAGTGATAATGAACGCCATACTAATTTCCAAATTGTACACAAGAAACTAAAATTAAAATAATGCAAGACTAACAAAGGCCAGAGGCTCCTGACTTGGGACAGGTGCAAAAACGCGGCGGGGTTAAACATGTTTGTGAGATCTCAACCCTCCCTCTATACCTCTAACCAATGTAGAAAAGTAAACGCATAACAATACGCTCATTAAAATTCAGTTCAAGAGAAGTCCGAGTCTGATGTCAGAAGATGTAACCAAAGAAAATAAACAAAATGACAATAATACATAAATAACAACAGACTACTAGCAGTTAACTGACATGCCAGCTCCAGACTTCAATTAAACTGACTAAAAGATTATGATTTCATCATATGAACATCAGGCACAATCCTTCCCGTTAGGGGTTTAATATCATACCATCATAACATATATGAGAAGAACATAACCCGTGTCATGCCAACACCTGTTTTTAGAATAAATGTGTTTAGTTCCGACGCAAAGACCTTATCAGTGACTCAATATTAACGCCAAAATATGCAATCTTTAATGACTTGACAACAGTATCGTAATTATATCCATTCTTAATAAGTCTATTCAAAGGTTTTGTAAGTTTCTGAGGTGAATACTGACACCTTTGTGCTTTATAAAGAATATTTCCATAAACAATTGGATGTGAAATACCTGAACGTATAAGAAGTCTGCATGTTGAGCTATATTTACGAATGATGTCCTTATACCGATGATAAAGTTTAGTAAATGTTTTGACTAGTTTGTGATATCGAAAACCCTGGTGTAATAATTTTTCAGTAATACATAAATTTCTCTCGTTAAAATCTAAAATATTGTTACATACACGATCGAATCGTACAAGTTGAGATATATAAACACCGTAAGATGGTGACAAGTAAACGTCCCATCTAAAAATGGATAATTAACGATAGGAAATGAAAAATCATCTCTTTTATCATAAATTTTAGTATACAGCTTTCCGTTAGTGATATAGATATCAAGATCGAGGAAAGGGCAGAGGTCATTGTTAGTATTAGCTTTATTTAAAGTAAGTTCAACAGGATAAATTTCATTAATATACATACTGAAGACGTCATTATTGAGAGCCAACATATCATCCAAATATCAAAAAGTATTATTAAATTTGTTTATCAGATGTTGTTTCGATGGGTCTTTGCTTATTTTTGTCATAAATTGTAACTCATAGCAATACACAAACAGGTCCGCAATAAGTGGTGCACAGTTAGTCCCCATTGGAATTCCGATAATCTGACGATATACAGAATCCCCAAAGCGAACAAAACTGTTATCTTGTAAAAATTCAAGGGCATATATAGTATCAAAGCATGTCCAATTGACATAGTTTTTTTGTTTGTTGCTACTAAAAAATGACCTAAAAGAGTTTGAACATATATATTCACATTCTGACTTTTTATATGCCCATTTAATTAGGTGTGTGCATTTTTCTTAATGAGAATGTGAGGCAATATGGTATACAGGGTAGAAAAATCAAAACTTTGAACAGATTTAAAATCACCAATATAAGCATGCAATTTATCAAGTACTTCCAACGAGTTCTTGACACTCCAAAAGTAATTTATTCCACTATTTTCGAAGGCCTTATTTGAACAATTTATTATCAGGTTTTTAATTGTATCAAGTGTGCTGGTAAGAAGAATAAACAATTTAGTAGTGGAGCAATGGCTTGAAGACGAAATAAATCTATATTTGTAAGGTGTTTTGTGTAGCTTCGGAAGCCAGTACATAGTTGGGACTTTCATTGTATTTGGCTCTGCTTGTAAAGCGGTAGCTAAAAGTTTAAGTTTGTTACAGATGTCGTTTTCTGAAAATGGCGTCAGTTGGAATGTTGGTGAATTGGTGATTTCTTTTTTCAGAACCTCAATGTAAAATTTACGTCAAACAATAATAATATTATTAGCAACTTTATCGGCCGGGACAAAAACAAATGTCTTGGTTAGTTCTTTTAGTTTATGTTTGATACGAGAAATAGGTTTTTTTGTGGTTATTGTTAATAGTAAAATGTTCTTTAAAATGTTGAATACGTATATCAACTATCTTCATTACTGGATTAAAAAAAGAGTCCAAAGGTTTTTTGTCAGCTTTTTCCCGTTTTATCCATTTCATACAGGAAGTATGGAGTGAGTCGTGGATGATATTACGACACTCATTCCAATTAATAATTGACGGGGGACGATATTTAGGTCCTTTACTGTGGAATGATTTTAACTCTCGGTCTTGAACGATGTTAAGATCTCCTGTTATAACATGGGAAATGGGTCCATAAATATATTCGGAGGTACTACAATTACATGAAGTATGTGTATTTTCACTGATATTAACATCTTTACACAGTTGACTATAATTAAACACAAATTTCCGGGTAGATTTCTTGTAAATATAACAAATAAGAGGTAGCTCAGTATTGTCAAAATATCCAGGAATTTGTTTTTTAACAGAATGGTCGTTAAATATACCGGCAATATTTACAAAATCAAAACCTTTATTGACATACTTTATTTTAATAAAATGTTTTTTATGATCTTCAGGGCGATCAATTTTGGGAAATAGTTTAGAATAACAATATGCCATAATAATTTGAACAATTCATACTTAGGACTGCTATATTGAATTGTGTTGCAATCCTCCAAAATTTTATTTAACTCGGTAATGAACAGAGTTTTGTTAACGGAAAATGTCTGCTGTTGTTTTTTGAAATATAAATTAGGTCCGAAATATTGGTGTTATTGGTCCGAAATTTTCTTTGATTGCGATTTGTCCTACGACCGTGAGAACGGTTTTTACGAACAGTTTTAGAAACTATATCCAAAATGTTATCGGAATCGGTTCTAGATATATTACCAATTCCCATGATATTATCATTAAGACCGAGAGGGTAGACTGTCTGTAATTTTGTAATCCAATTCAATTCAATTATTTTCCGTGATCGTACAAACTTTGAATGATATTCACCAGGCTGCTTATTTACTACTTCCAAAGGTTGAACTGCTAAATATTTAAAAGGATGATTGTGCTTCTTAAGGTGTTGGTAAATGATACTTTTGAATTTATTGGGTCTTTTAAAACGATACAGATGTTCTTGAGTGCGTTTAGATAAATATTGTCCAGTTTCTCATACGTACTGAATACCACATCCCGGTTTGTTTCATGTGAGTAAATGAATAATACTGTTTGTTTTTCAAGTTATATCAGTTTCAAAATTCAAAGAAAATGTGCGACCATTAAACGTGGACCTAACCGTATTGTTGTTGAAAAACGGGGACATGTAAGTAATTTTTTGGCATGACACTTATCGATAGAAGGGTAACCACGGTTTTTATTGTTAAAAATGTTAGCGATAGTAGTATTTTTAGAGAACCGATTTTGAAGATTGAGACGTGTAGATACCCTTTGAACAAGTTTAGTATTTGATATTTTTCCATTTCTAAGCTTCGTAATTGTTTTTTGTTAGTGAATTATATTATAAAGGAGCAAAGACTGGCGTCCAGAATATGAACTAGCATACAATAATTTAAGTTATGCAAAATTGATAAATCTGTTCGGCTAAAAATGTCAAACGCTATCAGTATTAATTACCCGAAAAAGATAGGGTATATCAGGATAGGACTGATGGCTGACTAAATAGTAGAATGGGGCTGAATATTGAAATACTACTTTTTGATAAATATTCCTAAAGTAATGAACTAGAGCAGTTCACGCTCGGACACACACTCCATAATATAGTATATTATAAGAGCATAAACCTGAAGCACGGGGAGGCACTCTACTGCCTCCACACGGCACCAAAGACAAACTCTGTAAAAAATAAAATTGAGAATGGAAATGGGGAATGTGCCAAAGAGACAACAACCCGACCATACAAAAAAAACAAAAAACAAAAAACAACAGCAGAAGGTCACCAACAGGTCTTCAATGTAGCGAGAAATTCCCGCACCCGGAGGCGTCCTTCAACTGGCCCCTAAACAAATATATACTAGTTCAGTGATAATGAACGCCATACCAATTTCCAAATTGTACACAAAAAACTAAAATTAAAATAATACAAGACTAACAAAGACCAGAGGCTCCTGACTTGGGACAGGCGCAAAAATGCGGCGGGGTTAAACATGTTTGTGAGTTCTCAACCCTCCCTCTATACCTCTAGTCAATGTAGAAAAGTAAACGCATAACAAAGAGCATTGAGGACCAAAGTTCTTAAAAGATTTGCCAAATACAGCTAAGGTAATCTATTCCTTAGGTAGAAAAGTATCATCCAAGTTCTAACGTAAAACTGATCTTCCCTCGAACTGCTCTAGGTAAGATGTTAAGAACAGTTCTGAAAGAAGTTTTAAAATGATCAAAACTGTATGTTTAATAAATATGTCAAAAAAATTAAATATCCAAATATTTCTCTTTAACTTTCGTCGTTCTCGACAATTTAAGGATGTACTTAGGTGAGGTTTCGGAATTTGTGTCAAATGACTCCTTCTTTTTTTCCATACGATACAAGATAAAATATTTTCCACTATAACTCCCATTTATCTTTTCATATTAGACTTAATAGCACATAACAAGGTCATTGCCAAAATTTAATCAGATTCTTGATTCTTTTCTTTTGATTTGAGACCCAAATAATACCAATACAAATATTTTTTATTAATGAAATATCTCGAAAAGGAGCTCCATGACCTATCAATATTTTTTAGCTTATTTTGTTTCTTAACTAATGCTCTTCCAACTAATAGTATCAATTAAAAATTATTGATTTTATGAATTTCACCTTAGTAAATCCTTAAGTGTATCATTATTCATGTAGGCTTACCTCAATTAAGAATGTCTACCACACATATTCAAAAGCTCATAAATTTCAGGTGATAAACAAATGATTTCTGAACTACAGCCGCGTCATGTGTATATTTACAATCGATAAACGTAATCCGATGGATGATGCAATATTGTTACACATCGTGGCAATCCTTAAAGTTCGTTTTATATAGTTTAACGAGGTACAATCGAGAAACATAGGATTTGTATTTCTCTTAGTGAAATTTCTGGGTCAAGTCATTTGAATACAGCATCTGTGTTTATCTCTCAATGTGGAAAAATTGTAAAATCATTAACGATGGATTACGTACAGTTCAGTTAAGAATTGAATGTTTCTTTTTGTAACTTCATTGGGGTGTAAACGCGTTGACTAACGTAGATTTTGTATGAAAGCTCGCTTCTAAAATGTGCGCACGGTCAACGCTTTCACAACCCTATGAAGTAACAAAAAGAAGCATTCAATACTTATAATTACATTTTGTAGCTAGGATCATGAAAACACGATTTGTATCAAGTTGTAATTCTAGTATTACGGGGTGTGATTGCAAGACGTAGAATTGGTTCTTTACGTAGTGAAACTGATAAGTCAAGCCATTTAGATACATTATATATGGTTAGGTCTGAGTGTTGAAGGATGTTACGACACACATACAAAATATAAAATAATAAAAATTTCAAACAATAACACTTTTCCAATAGACCTTCAGATCAATTTTTATCAATATTTTGAAATAAGAAAAGTTCCAACCTCCTAAGGCAAAATGTTCCTCAAACGGATGGGCAGGGTTTTGTTGTTCATTGGTTTTTGTTTGTTGGTTTTGTTCATAAGTGTTTCTTGTTTTTCTTCTTTTACATTGATTAGACCGTTTGTTTTCCTGTTTGAATTGTTTTACACTAGTCATTGTGTGCCCTTTTACTATCATATTGCTGTTCACTGTGAGCCAAGGCTCAATGTTGACGACCGTACTTTGACCTACATTATTTTTTTTTTTAAAACACGTTGTAAAATGGATGAACAGTTTTCTCAGTGGCACTCATACTACATCTTCATAATTGTATTTGATATTCTTTTTGTTTCCCTTTGGCCATATGACGCCTGATATAGTCAAAAGTTTTATAATTTTGTTATGGCGTTCCTGATGAAGACAAATCGAGAAAAGCGAATGTACAAAATGTATAACAAATTTCTTTCATTCAAGGGCTTATTTGTTTTTAGTTTAAGAACTTTGAAGAAGAAAAATAGATATATGGTCGTTTTTTTTATACATTTATTGCTTATTTAGAGATACTTTTTTGTCATTGATTGTCCGTGTCATCACCATTATTGTGAACAGCGTTTGGATCATGTATGCCAAAACTGTGCTGTCTTGACTTAAAAAAAAAAGGAAAACATGTAATTTCAATTGTTTTTTTTTATCGATCGAACAAATATTCGACCTAAAGCATTCAATTTTGTCGATAAAATTTGAGAATATTTTAGATACAACAGAATAATATTGGGTTCTCAATGCTTTTTAACTTTATACTTGTTTGGCTTTCTTACTTTTTTATGTGAGCGTCACTGATAAGTCTTATATAGACAAAACGCGCGTCTGGCGTAACATTTTTTTTTTATTTTCTTGATATACTTTAGAGCTGTTCTCTATAATAAGAATTTGCCGTTTGATAATCTAAAAGACTTTTGGTAATTTCATTGCTCGTACCAAAAAATGAAAATAAGGTCACGACATTGTTTGAATTTCCATTGTTCTGGATGTTTTCAACCAAACACTACGTCTTAGAGTCCACTTTTGAAAATATACCCGGAATGCATAAGATTCTCAAACGGCAAAATGTACTACGTGTCTATTATTTCAAAAATTTAACAGTTAGTATTTACACAGATAAAAGTCAATCAGAACGTTGTTACAAAACTATCAACTGAAACAATAAAATGTTGATAAAATAAAACATGAGAAGAAATATCGATATCAGATGATTTAAATTCTACATATAAAAAAATACAGATTTAAAAAAAATCAGATTAACGTTTGTCCTAGAAATTCACAGTTTTAGTACAAATTACAAAACGTGTCGCATTATTTCAAAATATATTGAAAGGTTAGTAGGTATCATTTGGCTTTCTTATATTGAAAGGTTAGTAGTATTATATTATTTTCTTTTTAATGAATCACACAGTAAATACAACATGTTGCATCCAAAATGAAGTATAAAAGAAACACATTCTGCTGTTAAGAACTCATTACAATTCGTTGTGAAGATAAAGTGTCAACAGAAATCGTTGTAGACATCGAGTGACAACATGAAAATGATTGCAACCCTGTCGATACTTGTCATATTGTCATGTTTTCAGACAGGCTTAGGGGATGCACGTAAGTAAATTAAACAATATTTATCTTTATATGTCGTGATGACACACTATTGTGTCCGATAACGGTGAAGGTTTGGTACCATTAAAACGTTAAAACCAGTTGCAATTGGTTGTACCTATCATTAATCAGGAATCTGATACTAGTAGTTGTGGTTTGTTTATGTGTGTGTCTCGTTAGACCGTTCCTTTTTCAATTTGAATGGCTTAACATGAATAATTTTTGAATCCCTTTATAGCTTTCTTTTCGGTGTGAGCCAAGGCTCCGTGTGGAAAACCGAAGTTTGACCTACTAGTATAATGGTTTACTTTTAATAAAATGCGACTTGAATAGAGAGTTTTCTCATAGGCACTCATACCATATCTTCTTACACCTATATCATCATCACTATTTAGAACCATTGATTACATGTACATATATATATAAAGATGTGGTATGAATGCCAATGAGACAACTCTCCATCCAAGTAACAATTTATAAAAGTAAACCATTATAGGTCAAGGTACTGCCTACAGCACGGAGGCTTGGCTCACACAGAACAGCAAGCTATAAAGGGCTCTAAAAATTACTAGCGTAAAACCAATCAATCGGGAAAATCAACTATTTCATATATAAAAGCGAGAAACGAGAAACACGTATGAACTACATAAACAAACGACTACTACTGTACATCAGATTCCTGACCTAGGACAGGTGCAAACATTTGCAGTAAGATTAAACGTTTTAATGGTACCAAACCTTCTTCCTTTTCTGAAACAATAGTTTAACATCACAACATAGAAAGACATACTATAAAATATATAACAATACATAAAATAATACATCTTATTAATGATCTATATTGGGATAGTAGCATGAGAAAATCGATGTAAAGTTTTTTAATACGGAACATCCGCTAGGAAGTTATTATATTGATTGTACAATATATTATGCGTAAATAGCTTTTATTCGGAACAAATGTCAAAAGTTACACTTTGTCTGTAGTTACTGCAGTTCCATGCGTTTTGAAATAGATACACGCTAGTTTGTTAAAGAAAAATGCATTTTAATGACTGAATTTTGATAACTTTTTGAACAATATGATCAAATTTAGAAGATTTAGTTTTAATATAGTGGTTTGAATTAAGGCAATTACCTTAAACAAATAATGTTTTCGAAATAACTAATGAAATCACTTTAACAACATGAGCGGACAATACCGGGAGACCTTCCTTTGTTTACAGATTATCGCGGGATCTTTAATATTTATCATGTTCATAATATAGACCAAGAGTCATTATTATTTGAACGTACAGCCCGCATACAGTCTGTCTGCCAAAGAATAGTAATTATACAAAATATGTAGCTAAAAAAAACCCACAGTTGGAAGAAATTTGAATAAGATAATGTCAAAAACAGCAGTATGTGAGGTATCTTTTATCTTTGTATGTGTGGGTTTGTAATATATGAGTCACAGGAAGAGTGCCGCACGACGAGCAGAATCTGCATACCCTTCCGTAGCAACTAACATCACTCCCAGTTTTGATTGGGTTCGTGTTGCTTAGTCTTCATTTATCTACATTGTGTCTTGTGTAATTTTTGTTAGTCAATGCTTTCGCAATTTTTTTTTTAGATCTTTGAGTTTTGATATCCCTTTGATATCTTTTGTCCCTTTTTTAATAACTAATTCTAATACCACATCACTGTTAATACTTATTGCTTACTAACACATATAATACTGGTTTTGCACCATTGAAACACACATGAAAATATTATTTGAATTTCATTTATTTTAGCTTGTGCAGATATATGTAAAAATGTGTGGAACCTACAAGGTAATTATCTTGTGATATTTGTTTGATTAATAACTGTAAAATAATTCCTACATTGTATATTCAATTAGGAAATAACATAAACCTGAGAAATCATTTTCTGTCGTAACATTTTAGAATTTACTTTTGAATATAATTGATATACGGAAAAAAAAACCATACACAACTATTTTATGACTACTCAACATGCTGAAGACATCTAATCTCATCAATCGTTAACACAACCTGAGGGAATCGATCGTACTTGTGAGAGATTCGGTTCGTTGACAGGACAAAGTAAGATCACAAAAATACTGAACTCCGAAGAAAATTAAAAACGGAAACTTCCTAATCAAAAGGCAAAATCAAATAATAAAACACACCAAACGAATGGATAACAACTGTCATATTCCTGACTTGGTACAGGTATTTTCAAATGTAAAAAATGGTGGATTAAACAATCGTCTCCTGCTTTGCATGCATTAACCGCCATGCAAGTCCACACTCATTTAAATATCACAATCTGGAATAAAAACAAATCGGTAAAACTACAGCTTATACGACTATTCGTGTACTGTGGATAAATATTTATTCGTTGGATCCAAATTTTCGTGGCGTTCATGGATACAGGTGAACTAAGAATTTCAATGTTCAACGAAATACAAATTTTCTACAAGCTTGTATGCAGACTATGTCCAAACCAAAAAATCAAAAATCCACCAAAAGTTGATACCCATGAAAATAGATGAATTCTCAGTAATTTACATTTTTTTTTACCAATTTTCTATGGTGACCGTTAAAATTGCGTAGAATCAAATTCAATCATTCACAAATTTGTTTGAGCATTGTTTGTTAACAAGATACACTACATAAACAAAATATAAGTCAATTAGACAGACACTCAACGACAAAAATAACCAAAAGACATCCACAGTTCAACAAACAGTTTTCAACAAAATGCAGGTGTCTGTAAAATGTGTAAAACTTTAATTTGTCCTGAATCTTAATAACTTAGTGAACAAGTTAACAAAGCCAATCATAGGTCTGCTTTACAAATCCAATAACCTAAATATAACTTAATGATTTAAGGTACATGACATACGGCAACTACTCATGAGGAAATGCCACATACAAGCATACGTACTCTACGTTCGTCAATTATCACAAGTTGTACATGTTATAGATTATGCAATTTTTTATAACTCCGCATCATAACAACAAAATAAATTGAAACGTTAATTTAGAATACTAGGAATGAGTAAATGAGACAGCAACCCAACGACACAAAAAAGCATCAAGTGGTCATCATACAGAAAAAAAGATATTTTGGCATTTTTAATTATAATATGTCATCTATTTAATTTTAGCATCTTGTACAAATTTATTCACAATTTCTTACCTAAAAAATAAAACTTATTATTACAATATGGACATTGTTATTACACTTTAATTTTAATCTCGTAAGTTCACGTATTGCTTTACAGGACGTGACCGTGGCTTATGTATTTCAAATTGCAATCGTAAGTAAATTATGCATGGTATTTAACTATATAAGATATCTTAAACGAAAGAGAGTAATTCAAAAACTTTTGTGTACAAATATGAAAAAAGCTATGTTTTCCATATTCTATATACACGTATCATTTTCAATTTATTGTTTAAAATCTTTCAAAAAAAGTAATATTCAAGATTAATTTTGTATATACATGCAATGGGAAATCGCAACAAATATATTCGATATAAGACAAGTGTTGATTCTGAAATCTACAATGATGGATGTAAATCATGATGTATGTTATTGCATTTGCTTTATGGAATATTTGAGAAATCAAAGTCAATCAAAGCGTCATTTTGAATCAATAGTATACTTAAGATTTAGAAATATCAAAATTTACTTTGGAAGAAGTTATGAATGGTTGTCCTTCGTTCATGATCAATAACTAACATAATGCTTTGTTTACTCAATATTGAGCACAATTGATGCTTTGTTAATAGAGTACTACCAACAAATAAACAAAATGTTAGGATTTATATATTGATTGTATAGACTATACTAATCAGACTATGCCTTTAAAATATAACAGCATAGATTGAGTATATTTTCATTATATATGTACTTATCAATTGCAATTTCATTTCTATAAAAGGTTACCCAAGGAGATATTGTAGTGAAAACTGTCGCAGATACGGTTATAGAGGTAACAGTTATTCGCTTTTGTTATGAATAACTATAATATAAAGAATAGTTGGTACGATATTGACAATAAAAAAAACTATCCATTAAGCTAAAAAAAGAAGGTAAAATAACAAAAATACTGAACTCCGAGGAAAATTGAAAATGGAAAGTCCCTAATTGATTGACAAAATCAAAAGCTCAAACACTTCAAACAAATAGATAACAACTGTCATATTTCTAACTTGGTACAGGCCTTTTTCTAATGTAGAAAATGGTGGATTAAACCTTGTTTTAAAGCTAACCCAACCTCTCATTTGTGTGAAACATATGTAAAGGATTACAGGTTACCATAAAGCTTTCAGCAATTATCAGAACCAGGCCCAATGAAGACAAAAAAGCGAAACAGTTAAATGAAACAGCCTTTTTTTTATTATTACAACACAAAAAGAACAAAGAAAGAAAGCAATCAACGACAACCTCCTGGCTAGCCATTAAACAAGGTTTAACCACCCACAACTGTTTTCTCAAAATATCCTTTAACAGGTCAGGAATATTGTAGGAATATTATCAAATAGTTCGTTCCTATGTATGTTGGCCTTTTGTTTTTGTTGTCCTTCAGTGTTCATGTTGTTCCTTTGTTTTTCCTGTGATAAGATATGTGGTCCCTCTGTTTCAATTTGTAACCACGATTTGATTCTCTCAATCGATTTATGACATTTGAACACCGGTATACTACTGTTGACTTTATTTAGAACACACACACACACACTGTGACTTGGGTTACTAAAATTACTAAAACCACTTTTTAGTTGCTCAATTATAACCTCGGATAGTGCTATCAAGTTAATCATGGATGAAAATTGATTACAAATTACATAATATCGACACAATTTGATAATGCAAAGTTTCAATTTCGATAAAAATCTCTATGTTAGATTTCTCACAAAACACAGAAGCTGAATTTATCTAGAGCCTCAAACATTTTAAATAATTTTCACAAGTGTACCAATGTTTTGAGTCTCGTAGTTGTAGAATATTGTTTAATTCGATTCAGATAAGTGTTGTCTCAAAACTTGCAAAAATATATCTTTACGGATGTTCGCTTGTCATGTTTTGGATTTTTTTGTCAGATTTTTGGTAGCCTCTGATATTATCCATTAAGGAATGCCTTAAAATTTGATCATTAACCCAAAAATTTTCTTTTGGTAAATATTTTACATGTATGATTATAAGTCATCTGTAAAAGTCTGATATTGTCATTTCGGGGACTTTTATAGCTGACTTTGCGGTATGGGCTTTGCTCATTGTTGAAGGCCGTACGGTGACCTATAGTTGTTGATTTCTGTTTCATTTTGGTTTCTTATGGACAGTTGTCTCATTAGCAATCATAACGCATCTTCTTTTTTATATTTATACAATCTTTTTTAATAGTTTTTGAGAGCTTAAACTTGGCAATAAAGCTATAAAAAATCTAGAGAGAACATTTTCCGGGCAAAAATGTCTTAAAACGACTACATTGAACTGTATTTTATTTTTGCTCTTTTGATTCCTTTTTTAATACCCTATCTATATATACTAGTGTTATGAAAAGCTTGTTATTTTAAAACTAAGTAGCGAACATCTTTACGCAGTTCATCAACTGTTTTAATTATTTATGTTTTGTTTTATTATAGGAAAGGATCTACACGACTGCATAAGGAATTGCTTAATATGATACGTATGTTCTTTTCCTTTTTCTCCGAAATCTTTAAATATCTATCAATTATAGACTTTTGACGAAGTCAATACGTTATATATTGACCTGTGCAGGTTATATTGACCGAGGATGAAGTTCTAGTGTCAATATAATTTAACAGGTCCATTTTTATTATCTTTTGCAAGAACTTTAACATGTTATTTAGAAAATCAATATTTTTTAAAACTTCATAGCCTGTTGTATTGGCAGTCTTATACCCTTTATCGTCTGCATTTTACATAAAATTCTTGAAATCTCCGGATAAACTTGATTTTTTTATTTTCTGATGCGGCGCTTCCTATGAGGTTGTTATGTGTGACGTCATGACGTCAAAAATTTAAATTTAGTATCCTTTTATATTGACCACCAATATACGTATTTGTAGAAACATAGCGTCAATATACGTTAAATAACGTTTGAAACATGCGATCGCCATATCCATTGAAAACAGTACAATGCTACACCATATTTGATATTAAGGAATAATAGTACCTGTTATATGTCTTTATTGGGTGTTTTTAACACTTCATAAATTAATGACATGAATAAGCATAAAAAGTATAGTGAGCAAACGGATTTATTATGTCCATACAATTGTTCCGTATGTTCTTTTGCAATTGTGTGTTGTTAATGTAATGAGTTCAGGAGTTGATAAAGCATGCGCATATTTTGTACCATCAAAAAGATATTGATTCGTTATTGCGTCAGTTCTCGTCTAAGGTTGTCTATATAATTCATTCTTATTCTTTAAGGCTAATTAATACTCAGTCTTTTCGTTAAATAACAATATGATAAAATTTGTGTTTTTCATATATTTTTTCTTTCACGTCAAGGTATTTTTTTGTCGATGTAAGATGTCATTCTTCAATTAAAAATATTTTATGGTTGTCTACATCAAGCCTAAATGAATATTATGTTAATATACCTACTGATATATAAGAAAGTAATTTTTAATTCTTTCTAACCAGATGTCTCCTTTTTATGATTTTAGTTTAACTGGAGTATCTAGAGTGAGGTGTTACTGAGGAGAAGTAAACAGGCGACACCTTTTACTGAAAATAAAATTATCACAAAACTATTTAATCTCTGTCTTTCTTCAATACATGTATGTATGTCCGTAGTGCTCAATCTATTAGTAGTTGCTTCTTACTATATATTTATTATATATAAACAGATCTTTTACATTGTCTGTAATACGTTTGTATAAAATGAACTAGATTTCAGTATATGCAAGCACTCACAGATATGTACTGAGAGCCTTTTTAGTTGAAGGGATGTACAAATACCCTTACAATTCCGCTCTGTGTTTTTGGAACTTGGTTTTCTACTTTGTATGGATCTGACGAATTGAGCCCTTGATGTTATAGATAATTACCCTTCCAGAGCACTGGCGATCACCCTTAGGTTTTGGTGGGGGTTCATGATGCTTAATTTTAGTTTTCTATGTTGTGTTATGTGTACGATTGTTTGTCTGTTTGCCTCTTTTATTTTTAGCCATGACGTTGTCAGTTTATTTTCGATTAATGAGTTTGACTGTCCCTCTGGTATCTTGTGTCCCCCTTTTATTCATATGTAATTGTACTGTTACACAACTTCCTACCCTGCAGATTATGTTTGTGCTTGTTCGAAGTCAGGAGCTGTAATTCAGTGGTTTTCGTTTGTTGCTGTATATCATATATGATTTCGTTCATTTTTTATTGTACATAAATCAAGCTGTAAGTTTTCTCTTTCCAATTCTTTTACATACTGCATGAAATTATGTCTAGGATAATATGTATATCTATACATCATTGAATGTTATTTGTATTTTTAAATATTCGTCTTTGGTTTTCACTTCGATAAACCATGTTTCCGAAAATACTTTCCATGCATGTGTAAACGCCATTTCGATTACACTGCGATTTATGCATGGGCGATGCAAATACATGGCGTTCCAGAATTCGAAGAAATATGACATTGAAGTGAAACAGCAAATGTTTTAGTTGAAAACTATAAGGATTAAACATATTTTATCTACGGGTTATTGATATGTTAACTGGGAAAATGACCCGTAAATGTTACTACATAAAATGTCAGTTAGTTCCAAATTAAAAACCTGTTTTAAAAATTATGTGTGGTTCTCACAGATATAAAACAAGACTCATTTACCCGTGTGATACAAGGGAGGAAACTATTTTATTTTTGACATAATAAAATGTAATTGGTAGTTTATACGGATGAATTGCATTATCATTGATCCATGGACGTCACGAAAAAACTGAAGAAGGACAGATTTGAGATGTTATTACAGAATACAAATTTTCAAACGAGGTTTATTTCATCTTTCAAGATTTTATGTTGGAAAGCCAGATATAAGACCTCGTACAAAGTAATATCTCTTTTTAAAAATGTTTTTTTTCCAAAATGTGAATTACGATCATCACATTTTTACTACTATATTTAGGTTTTAAGTTTACAATGATGATCATAAAGATGAACATAGTATATAAAATTGAGAAAGGAAATGGGGAATGTGTCAAAGCGACAACAACCCGATCATAGAGCAGACAACAGCGGAAGGCCACCAATGGGTCTTCAATGTAGCGAGAAACTCCCACACCCGGAGGCGTCCTTCAGATGGCCCCTTAAAAATATGTATACTATAAATAGTATGTCGTTATAGGTAAGAATGCTCAAAAAGTGAAATAGTTTTATGGTCATTTACGAATGAGGATTTGTTTGTACGGGAATATCTATATAGTTATATTTATAAATGTCTCGAGGTTTGACGAAATTCAAGTTCGTTTGCTGCCACAATAGTTATTATGACTGGTGTAACGGTTCTGGTATTGCTTTACATATAAGATGTCAAACACATATATTCCGGTACTTTCTTTCAAAACCGATGTTATGGCGTACACCCCCATATATTTTTTGCAAGAGTTATTAAACTTCTTGGTCATTCTCTCTGCTAAAGAACGTTACATTCCGATTGTAGCGCCAGCCTAGTTATAAACACTCATGTAGTGACTTTAAATAGCATTGAGTGGGGTTAATTCATAAAATATTAAAATCATCTGAAAATCTAAAGGTATATATATTTCTACCATCAAAAAACAAATGACGTCAGCCAAATTAGCCACAATGTTTTAAAATCATATACAATAAATTCCTTACTATTCCGTTAAAAAAGGTTATTGAGAGAACACAGAATAAACACAAGTAAACAAAAAGCAGATAACACAGAAAAAACAGAAATTATGGATATTCAAACGACTACAAAAGAACGACCTCACTTAACAATTCGACTAGAGGACGACAACACAATCGAATTTGTTACTAAATGTCGCACATTGGAATCACACTGTCCGAATAGTTATTAAAAGTACCAAGCTTATAGTTTGAAACGACAAACGCCCTTAGAGATATATACACATTATGATGTCTCTGTTAGTGAACAGTTGGTAATATAGACTACGACATATTCAGGAAAACTTACGAACACAATATTGTTCCTGTACTTGATTATGCATCCGGGGTATGGGTACCCAATCAATAATTAGAGGCCTCAGCAACTTTAATTCCAGCTTGATTGGTCTTATATTCTGTGAAAGGTAAACTTGTGGTAGAGTAGACAAGTGGTTAAACGAAATAAACAATATGCCAAAGTTGAGGAATTACAAATATTAAAAAACAAATGTTGTGACGAGCCGTGTGTAAAACAATTTTAACTTTTGACTTTGAAACATTTCAGGCTACAATTATAGTTTTTGTGATTGGTTTTACAGTTATATCTCTGAAATGCATATAATGAAGGATATTTATATGAAATATGAATCTCTTACAGAAATGGAAGAAATTGAAAATGTCCGACAGAAAAAGTGGTCAAAGAGTCCTTTATTATCATATTGTAATCAAATACCAAGAGCTAATATCAAGTGATATCCAATTTTCACTCGTTATTAAATCATCTATAAATATGGAAATGGTAGAGCATTCCAATTGTTTTTGTTTGGACAACAAGTGAATTATTTTTATATAAGGAGACACAATTATAAGCAGGAACTTCTTAGGAAGAAAGATAAGAAGTTAGCAATATCCTTTAACTCTACTTTCCGCTATATAGATGACGTTCTTTCACTAAACAATTCAAAATTTGGTGACTATGTGGAACGCATCTATCCCATCGAATTGGAGATAAAGGATACTACAGATACAGTTAAGTCGGCTTCATATCTTGACTTACATCTAGAAATTGACAATGATGGTCGGTTGAAAACAGAACTTTACGACAAAAGAGATGATTTCAGCTTTCCAAATGTGAACTTTCCATTTCTAAATAGCAACATTCCAGCAGCACCTGCATACGGGGTATATATCTCCCAATTGATACGATATTCCCGTGCTTGCATTTCCTATTATGATTTTCTTGATAGAGGGTTACTGCTCACAAGGAAGCTATTAAACCAAGAGTTCCAAATGGTGAAGTTGAAATCATCCCTTCGTAAATTTTACGGACGCCATCACGAGTTGGTTGACCGTTATGGAATAACCGTTTCACAAATGATATCGGATATGTTCCTTACGTCGTAACTACAATCCCCTTCCCTTTCATGAATGTGACCTACCGAATTAGACTTTTTACCGGATTTGTAATCACATAAGCAACACGACGGGTGCCACATGTGGAGCAGGATCTGCTTACCCTTCCGGAGCACCTGAGATCACCCCTAGTTTTTGGTGGGGTTCATGTTGTTTATTCTTTAGTTTTCTATGTTGTGTCATGTGTACTATTGTTTTTCTGTTTGTCTTTTTCATTTTTAGCCAGGCGTTGTCAGTTTGTTTTAGATTTATGAGTTTGACTGTCCCTCTGGTATCCTTCGTTCCTCATTTAAAGACGTATTTGCATGCATGTAACATGTCAGGAATATGGTCATTGTTCGCCATTCATTTAGTTAAGTGATACATACCCTAACGTTTGATTTTATTGGTTTTTATGCACTTCGTCCTTTTTTAAGTTCACCTTGGAGTTCGGTATTTTGCTCTTTACTTTTCTAGATATTCATTTTATATGTATTATATTGGTACGTGATGATTTTTCTAAATTAACGGTTGTAAAAATTAATTAACAGTCAAACCAGAAAATTAAAGACAATCGTTTGTGCAGAGACGAAAATATCAAACAGATACTTGAGAAAATGAAATTATACTGAACGACTTTAATAACGCAACACTCATGTTGTTGATTATTTTTACCAAATCTTGTTTGATTCTCTTACAACTACTTTTCATGCTTACCATACTTTTTTCTCTTTACAAAAAATCAAAATTTGACGTACCTGTGGTTATTGAACATACCGAATTTTTGAAGTCGCACGAATTTCTTAAAGCGAACTTTTTGACCCATGAAATAGTTATCAAAGGTACCAGGATTATAATTTAGTACGCCTGACGCGCGTTTCGTCTACATAAGACTCATCAGTGACGCTCATTTCAAAATATTTGTAAAGCCAAACAAGTACAAAGTTGAAGAGTATTGAGGATCCAAAATTCCAAAAAGTTGTGCAAAATACGGCTAAGGTAATCTATGCCTGGGATAAGATTGTTTGAGGTTTTTTTGCTTTTTGAAACAGTTTTTTCAATCCTTTGCCACACTTAAATCAGTTAAGAAATGTTGCATCTCCATATTGCCAAGACTGAGAAATATAACGCAGATAATCTACAAGTTAGATCTCTCCCTTAATGGTTTTCTGTAAAATATTTAGTTATGTTAACCATTATAATAGTAATGTCAAACATTCTAATTCGGTCAGGTTTAAGGTTAAATTATTGGTCCTAGTTGTTTGTTCCTAATGTTGAAATTATTGAAGAATTATTAATCATAAACCAATAGTAGTGTAGGATCCTTAAGATAAGACAAACGGGATGATATAGTGCCCCGCAGATCAATATCATTGTTTAAAAAGGTGTTCCAAACCCAGAATTAAAGGAGGGATTCCTACCATATGTCCCCATCAAAATGCACTAATTGTCCACAAATTGGAGGGTCCCAACCTCCTGACCTCTTCCTCTGTTTCAAATATGATGATTACAGCAACATTTGAGCTGCTACTGGGAACAAGTACGATAGAAAGGGACAAACATTTATTACTAGACGGACCCCTGAGATAGCTATTGAGAAGAAGTCAATGCTTAAACAATCTTTTCTTCTGCAGGAACTTTTGAAATTTAAGAAGGACCATACTTTATTCCTCAATATACCTTTAGGATATTATGTGAAAGGTGGAATATAGTTATAATGAATCGATGAATCGATGACTTGAAGCAGAACTTTTTCGGGAGTTGCATTGAGCGCTTGTCTGGTCCATACGGCTCAATCTATACAAATGTATATTTTTGTAGGTCTTTTTGTCGAGCCAAATGACAGTTTCATGGTGGGCATTTTTCATAATTGGTGGAGGAAGCTGAAGTACACAAACGAACTTCGGTAGGAAAAGTCAAAATCTAAGTCTATTAAGATTCTTCAATACTTTATTGATATGGGTGCCGCTGTGGTTTTTCATATAATTTAGATTTTAAAAAAGGTAAAAAAATATTTTCATATATTGCGTAGGTGCAAATGTAACCTTTTCCCATATTGTTTAGGTTGTATGTGGTGTGTAATGTTATGTAAGAGTCGATTACCATAGTGCCAAAAGAGAAAAACTGGTTGAGAAAAAAACATCCGGGAATACCAAGAAAGGTGAGAGAGGAAGAACTGATGGAAACTGTATTGACCTAATCATATATTTCTGATAGTTTTCCCAACCTATTCACATATTTTCAAGCTTGAAAAGTTGACCTATTCCAACGGCACGTCCTATCACCTTGTATATAGGAAGTGGATAACCCGAGACCACGAAAAACAAAGTAACACTTTATAACTTTGACAGAAAATTTACACAGGGAACCAGCATCGCTAACAACGCAGTGCTAGTAAATGTATGTAACAGAATAATAAAAGACCAGTTTTCCGAGCAACCACAAAATATATAAAGAAAAAAGGTTTATTTTACTTAGCTGACTAAAGCCAACATTTTTCGTTCTCATTTTTCAGATTATCAAGTAACAATTAAACTAGAATAGTATGATTTCAAATGGCATAAAGTTTTTTAAGTTAGAACATTCCTCTATTAATACTTTTAAAGTATTGGAAATTCCCTTGGTGAACATTTCTACCTTAGCTTGTTTGTCATAAAAACAAATGATTTGCGGTCTGTTACGTGTCTGGTTACCCTCCCCCTTTCTTGGTTATACAAATGTGTGCTGTTAAGCGGTATCTTCCACGTATTTCTTCATTTAATCAGGAAATTTGATATAATTGCCAATAAGACAATTGTCCACTTAATTAAACAGAAAGGATGTAAACAGGTATATAGGCATCCATGAGGCCTTCAAGTTACTATTTTGAAACATCGCTTTTCTTTTTTTTAAATTTTTATTTTAACAAGACTTAAAGGTTTCTGTTAGTTTTGAAACTGGAGTCCGATGTATATTCTTTTAATTATTGTAAACGCATTCAACAGAAGGGGAAAACAGCCTAAAACAATAATATGGTTATCTGATTTATCACATGACTTTTTTTGTACAATGCAACACTTCAAAGGAAGTAATGAAGAAAAATAAAACACCAACTTAAATATGACTTTTATCAGGATCGTTTTCTAACATTTTACTTGTCACGTCATTACTAGAACAACTCGAGTCTTCCTGGCAAGGCTGGCATGGATCTTCATCACGTCCTACAACTATAATTTGATAAGTTTTATGGGTAACAAAATACAAAAAAGAGTAAGAAGTGACACTTAAATGTATCAAAGTCATGAGTAATAAATTGAAAAATTTTAGTATCAGTTATCAAATTAACATCTTATAAGAAACCTTATGTTTTATAATATATTTGAATGGAAACGTTAACGATTTTGAAGTAATAGTCAAAGCAACTATATTAATAAAATTCATTGAAGGATAAGGAAAATGCTTCTCTTCTCTGAAACTATCAGCTTGTGTATTCAGGCTGGACGTTCGCTAACGAAATTGTGAAGGATTGTCAATCATTCAAGACGGTTAAACTAAGGGTTTATACTGTTTTCTTATGTATGCTATGATAATAATAAATTTGAAAATAAAACAAAGTCAGGAAATCCGTTGTAAACAAACATTCGATCATTGGGCTAGGAGTAACTTTAACAGAGGAGAGTTACCATCTACATCTCGGTAAAGTGTTGTTATATAAGAGTTAAAAGTACTAGACAGTATATACCACACTAATATCTAGTGGTACCACAAGTGAAAATGACATATTAGGTAATACTACAACTCTCTTGCCAACCGTATACATACAATACATGAACCTGTAGATATGAGTAGCAGGATATTTGCATTGTTATTCAATTGATATTTTTAAACATGTTATTTATCTTATATATGTACCTTTTAAAAGTTTCTTTCTACAGTTGATAATAAAAATAAAGATTATCATGCCGAAAATGATACATAAGACAGAACAAACTGTAATCAGAGCAATGTTGTTTTCATCTGCAACATCTATGAAAATAAAAAAAAATAATTATCATAAAATAAGATACAACTAATAAAACGTGAAAAAAAAGAATTTAATATAAAAAACACCTGAAGTTGCAAGACAAAACACTGTTTTATTTTAAACACACCAAGCATTTAAGAAAGATCAATTTGGCGAAAAAATTTTTAATCTTTTGTCCTAAATGCTCTTTAACTTCGTACTTTATCTGGCCTTTTTAACATAATCTGATTTGAAATTCACTGATGAGTCTTTCGTAGCAGTGCGTCTGGCGCAAATATTAAATTTCAAATCCTGGTATCTACGATGAGTTTATTTACCCCAAAAAATACTTTGGGTGTCTGCCCTAATACAGAAGCCAGAAGTTTTAAAAATGGTTGACGTTTGTTCATATCTATCTATGGTTTTTATTAGTTGAATTATTATAAATTATGCTGTTAATTTTCATGTAAGGGCCTTTTATAGTCGAGTTGTAAACGCTATGGATATTTTTTTTATTATTAAAGGCCGCACAGTGAACTATATAATTGCTTATATGCACTTCATTTGAACTATGGTGAATAAAATCTCACTCAGTCTGGTAATCATAGCACATCTCCTTGTTTTTATATGGTACATGATGACTTAATCAGTCACTCGAATCATAAATCCTATTAATAAATGATGTATATGTATGAAGGAAAGTATACCACATTCAAATACCTAGTATAGTACAGGCTGAAATCTCAAATGTCTTGGTAATTTTTTCTCCCAAATAACATGATACTTTTACATTGCTTTTCTGACTTTGACATGTCTTTGTTTTATTTATCATAATCTTACACATCCCATTTAGTAGAAAACCATTTTCTGAAGTGTTGCATTTGGTAATATTCATAGTGATATTCTGAAATTAAATATTGTAACATTCTGAAATCAAATATTGTAACATTTCTGAAATAAACTATTGTAACGGAATTAAAAAATTAAAGCTTATACAATATGTAGTTGTAATAGGTGTGGACTTATGTTCCGCTCGCTAAAAATTTAAAAGATGGCTTCTTGTACATAAACAGTAAAATCAAACGTAATTTTACTTTTGATAAGATCCAACTGCGACTTTAGATAATGCTCATGGGTTTGTGTCTTCGTATAAAAATTGTTATGGTTGTGTCTATGCTATAAATTAACCTTATATGCGTAAGACTAATCATAATAATCAAAAGATCAAAAAAACTATTATAATGTAATGGTTTTACACTAGTAATTTTAAGGCCCTTTATAGCTTTTTGTCCGGTGTTAGCAAAGGCTCCATGTTAAAGGCCGTACATTGACCTATAATTGTTTACTTTTATAAATTGTTATTTGGATGGAGAATTGTCTCATTGGCACTCACACCACATCTTCCTATATCTAGTCTCAATATACATTATTTATATTTTGATTGTTACTGGCTTTGAACTACAGTGGAGATCAGTTCTAACCTCTCATAAATTCTGTCAGAATCTGTCAGGAGAACTGTTCTAGAACAGTATGTAGAACTGTCAGCCTAACACCTTTTAGTCAGTTCTAGGTTAGAACTGTTCTAGCTAGAACTGATTTGGTCAGTTCTACCTAGAACTGATTTGGACAGTTCTAGCTAGAACTGATCCTGACAGTTCTACCCTAGAACAGTTTTAGACAGTTCTAGCTAGAACTGATCAAATCTTTGGTCAGTTCTACTTCTAGAACAGTTCTACGGTTAGAATTGATTTCAAATTCTACGGCTAGAATTGATTTATAAATTCTACGGCCAGAATTAATTTATAAATTCTACGGCTAGAATTGATTTATAAGTTTTAAGAAATATTTGTCTGAATATAAAGGCTTCGGCAAAAATAGCGATTAATATTATATAGAGTTTTGCTATTTTGCCGGTTTTATTTCAGATTTATAAGCGGCAAGAGAACATGTTTAACCCCGCCATATTCTGCATGTATGTGCCTGTTCCAAGTCAGGAGCCCGTAATTCAGTGATTTTCTTTTGTTGATGTGTAACATAAAATATTTGTTTTTCTTTCATTTTTTGTACATAAATTTAATAGGCCGTTGAATTGTTTTACATTTGTTATTCTGGGAGTCAGGATGGCTCGTAATCACATAACAAAATTATCTGACCTCATTAACCAAATGTAATATTTGTTTACGAGTAGTTTTCATACCTCGGACGGACCTGTTTAACAATAATCTTTTGACCACATCAATCTAATCTGACATTATTTGCTCTTTCTTTCTGCAAATCTATATAGCTGCACAGTACTTCAGTTTTAATTTTAGGTCAAGAGGGACTGTACTATACAAGTTACAGTAATATTGGAAAACAATTCTGTTCGCATCAATTTATAGTGCCAGCATGCAGGGGCAGATCCAGCCATTTTAAAAGGGGGGCCGGGGGGTTTCAACTATATGTTCCCATTCAATGCATTAATCGTCAAAAAAGGGGGTTCCAACTCCTGAACCCCCCCCCCCCCCTTGGTCTGCGAATGAGCATGTCCTCTTTTTTATAAAAATATTGAATCGTAAACAAATATCAGTAGTTTTCATACTTCAGACTGAGTCGTATAATAAAATCTTTTGACCGTCTCAACCAAAACTTACCATATTTGCTTTTTTTTTTTATGTAAATCTAAATAGCTGCACAGTAGTTCAGTTATAATTTTAGGTCAAGAGGGACTGTAGTATATAAATAATTACAATATTGGAAATCAATTTTTTTTCTCGCATCAATTGAGAGTGCCAGCATTTCCTATTTTTATTCAAAATATCGCATCAGAAACAAATATCAGTAGTTTTCATACCTCAGACTGACAGTAACATGTAATCATGTAACAAATTTTTTTTCTGCATCAATCAAAACTGACCATACTTGACAGCATCAACCAAAACTGACCATATTTGACCGCATCAACCAAAACTGACCATATTTGACCGCATCAACAAAAACTGACCATATTTGACCGCATCAACCAAAACTGACCATATTTGCTGTTTTTTATGCAACTCTTATCGTCGCATAGTAAATCTGTAATATTTTTATGTAAGGATGGATTGTAAAATCATGAAAATACAAATGATAGAAATATTGGAACACAATGCTACCTAATTTCATTTGCATCAATTTAGAATGCCAGCATGTCCTCTTTTCATCAAAATTTTGAATCGTAAACTAATTTCAGTAGTTTTGATATTTCAGACTGACTCATGAATATAACAAAATTATTTGTCCGCAACAACCAAAACTGACAATATTTGACAGCATCAACCAAAACTGACCATATGTGACAGCATCAACCAAAACTGACCATAATTACACTTTGTTATGCAAATCTTAATATATATATAGCCGCATACTAAATCACTTATAGTAATACATATTATGATGGATTGTATACATTTTTGTAATTCAAATGACAGCCACATCAATGTGAATATTGGAACACATTGGCCACATCAATTCAGAATATCAACAAGTCCTCTTTTTATTCAAAATATTGCATTGTAAACAAATTTCAGTGGTCTCGATATATCAGACTGAGTGAGAGTTGTTTTAACAAAATTATTTGACCGCATCAACCAAAACTGAACTTATTTACACTTAATCATGTAAATATACATGTATATGGCCTCATTGTAAACATGGTAAACCAATATTATTTCTATGTGAGGACGGATCGTATGATAAAAATGACACCAACTTTGAAACACAATACACCTTATCGCTAATCCTGGCTGACCCGGCATCTTGAACTTTTGAAGCATACAACAATGTGGCGTCAGATATTTTGTTTTATGACGTCAAAATTTTACGGGAACCTGTGTGATATCCAGTAATGGTAGACAAATAGCGACAAGGTGTATTTATACCATATCTAAGAATTTAGCGTGCCATTATTTCCTCTCTGTATCCATAATAATGAACCGTCATTAAACATGCTAGGGTGACTTTTGAACATGTTTAAGTCAGTAGTTTGTGATGGTTTTTTTTTTTAACAAAACTATTTAATGGCATCATCCAACACTCACATGACTGATTCATATACTTTATTTTAAAAATAAAATAAAAAGTACATGTATGGGAAGTTCTCTTCTTGGAATAGTATACTGTTAATATAATTTGAAGAAGGCAAAGAAACATGCATGATTTTGTTTGTAGCCGAACTGCCAGGGGCAAATGTTTCATTCATGTTCAGATCCAGTATATTTTTCTGAGTTGCAGACTCCCAGATATCATTTCTAATCGTTATGGATAAGTCTGGCTAAATTGACGAGATGGTGCAAATGTATAGTTTTTTTACGTTGTACAACACTTTTTTCATTAATATCCCATAATTCATCTACTGTACAATTTTCGTTTGAACATTTGTTAAAACAGAATCTTAAATGAATGTAAATCCAAGGCAAACAAGGTAAATTACGATTAAAATTCCATGAATTAAATGCAGAGTTTTATTTAGGAAGAGACTGTTAAAAACGGGGAAGTCAACGAAGAAACGTAAACAATAATGTTTCCGTATGCAATCTTATAAAAATATTTCTCCGATGAGTTGGGTAACCATCTATTCACTTCGATATTTTTACATGTAACGTAATAAAAGTCGTTTGACCAGTAGAAAATATAGAAAATCTGCTTTTTAATATATAGCTAAGTAATTGGAAGTGATTTATTTCTTCTAAATTCTAAAGTGCCCTTATTGCAGTGACGTCATTTAGAACTGTTCTACAGTCCTGACTGATTTAGTCAATTCTGCTGACAGTTCTACGGTTAGAAGTGATTTGGACAGTTCTACCTAGAACTGATTTAGACAGTTCTGCCCTAGAACTGATCCTGGCAGTTCTACCTAGAACTGATTTAGTCAGTTCTAACTAGAACTGATTCTGACAGTTCTACTTAGAACAGTTCTAGGGTAGAACTGTTCTAGGTAGAACTGTTCTAGGACAGGTTAGAACAGTTCTATGACAGAATATTCTGACAGTTCTAATGAGAGGTTAGAAGTGATCTCCACTGTAGCTTTCAGTGTCTTGGAGTATTCTTCGATCGGTACTTTGTGTCTTTTGTGTGTGTTATGGTAATGCAATCTGATGAGAAAAGATATTTTCAACTAAGTTTTACATTTAGTTCTTCTGTCGTGCTATTCAACAAATCCAAAAACAAGACGAAATCGAGAAAAAATAAGATAAAATACATCAGAACGATTAATGATTGATTATTACATTTTATGACAAACTCACCATTGAATGATAGTAACATGTAGGAATCGATGAAGTGTTTATAAAGGAAACCACAATATGATCGTCGTATCCTTGTCTCTCTAGTCGAATATTCAGTTTTGATGAATTGTTCATATCTGAAACTATAATATATATTCACTTTAACTACAGCTACTTTATTTTTTCTACAGTAGAACAAATATCCCATATAGCATGCAATTATATATGCCCTAGTCGCTACTGCTGTTATTTCTTGTGCAAAGTTGATATTTAATGTTTGCATTGCAATCTTTTTTCCAAACAAATAAATCAAGGTATAGGACTAATTTAATTTTTTCCAAGACGCAATACAATGCAATTGTATTTATTTCATTTATATTTACTAAGACACATACATGTAATGTATAATAACTTATAACCTAATGTATATATAAACATGAATATTCTTAAGTCACTTCTTTAGCAGAACTTCAATATTGCGTGTTTGATATAAGGACACATGTTCAATTACAAATGAAAAATTTCATTATATTATCAGTTTAAAATGTAAAATGAACAAACCACTCATTATAAAAAACCACAAACATGGTCTTACATGCTATTCCATAACGATGTAATGATAAGTCGATAGAAGCAGATTTTAAATCATGTTTGCATTTATACATTTTTAAATCTGTCTCCTCAAAATTTAAAATAGTCAACTGCCTTGTGACAGCATTAACTTGTTGTTCTATATATTTTTCTTTATTGATGTTCTGTTCACCATGGCCATCTATGAACAGCAGATTATTTTCAGAAAACCAATACCATGACGACTGAGGGGATGTGTTATCAGACAGACATTGGAGTTCTACTGACTTCCCGTATTTTATAGGGTCATCTGATTTTAAAGTCACTTTTAGTGAATCTAAAATGAAAATAACTCAAGCTTTAAACAAATAAACATTAAATTTTACGCGTACACTTTGATACTCGATCACTGTGATGTTAAAATCGTTATAAATATTTAGACAGTTCTATTAAACAAAAGATTTAGTTACAAAACATAGAACTTATTATCTGCTATTTTTATTCCAAATTACCTAGTCAATATACGAATGATAAATAAAAAATAAAAGATACACATATAGTATTACATGTTACTACCAAACAACAATCTTCACGTATAATTTTTCGGTGGTAGGCACTATTATCAGCTCTTCGGTCGGATTGTTGTAGTTTTGATACATTCCCCTTTTTTATTGTCAATTTTACCCTAATTTCATAAGACACATGAACTCGTTTTAAGGGTAGTACAATGTATTCTACGTATAGAAAGCGGTTTGACGATTTTTGTTGATCACTGGTTATTTTTTCTTCTTCTCAAATTACACAAATTGTTAAAATGACCGTGACATATAAAGGCGGGCAATCGAATTTCACTTCAATACAATCTGTGCATATATAAATGAAGCAGACAAAACTCTCAAGAAAAGACGTTTTGTTGTTTTTCACATTTTCCCCCCGAGATTGACTTTTAAGAAGCAAAAATGTTATCTGTGTCCATTCTTTGCAGGGTTTTCACTCGAGTTTCTCATGGCCCCTAAGGATTCAAATAGTTTCAAACATCAAGTTCAACGATATAGAAATTGATCTCATGTAATGTAGATGTATAATGTATGTAAGACATTAGACATATATATATAAAGTATATGGATCGACCGAATCTATAACTTGGATGTAAACTGACAAATTTCAATAAATAAAGGCAACAGTAGTAGATCGCTGTTCGAAAGTCATAGATCGATTGAAAGAAAACAAATTACAAACTACAATCGAGAAAACACATCAACTATAAATGACCTTGTTCTCATATGCATTTCAAACCCTACCATTAATTTGCATACAAAATTTCACCTCTATGTTGTTTTTATTTTAAGCTACCGGTTCACATTATAGAACGACGATTTCAATTAGAAAAGGTGAAAAAACTAAAACCCCAATAACACGTAATCGGAGTTACGTGGTAGTTCAATTGAATGCACAGGATTTATAAGATAAAGAGGTTCACTAGAATATCATTAAACATTAAAGATCAGTATACCACTTTAGTGATCTGTAAATCTTTCAACATAGTTTTGTAATTTAAAATGTACCTAGATAAACTAAGGGACCAAGGATATCGAGATCAATGTCGTTACTAAATCTTCAATAATCAAAATATATTTTACTGAAACAGTGCAATATAAACGATATATGCATTGCTACCTTTATCAGTTATACATTGTGCAATGTCTTAACTTAAATACTATAAGATAGATACTAGATATTTCCGGTAATCTTTTTTCTTGGAATCTGTTCTAAGGAATTATTAAGAAATGTTCTTAATTTCTAAAAAGAAATTATATGATCACGTGAGGATAAATGTTTTTAATTCTTAGACATAAAGAAAACCTCATCTTAAATACTCGACAATCGTCTACACAATCAGCATTTTTTTACGTTAGGATACTTTATTAGTTGAATAATGCACAATGCATACCAAACACCTACTACATATACATGTATGTCTGTGTACAATTCAAAACACTTAACGAAGATAAAACATACTGAAAAAGACCGGATAATACCAAGGTGATTTTCAAACCTCATAAGTCGAGGGGAATTCATGGCATAAAAACACTACGACTACGAACATATAAAGAAGTTGAGAAAACAAATCGGAATGAACTTCATATGACATGGGAAAATTTGACAACAATCCGAGACAGAAGTGAGCAAAGATACTCAGTCTTTTCTTTTTATTTTGATAAATACGCTATATTCAAATCTTATGTTATTGTAATGAAGTAAAAATTTTCGTATTCTGATATTCTTAATAAAGATAGACATCGAAGCAATAATAAAGTAGAATTCCAATATTAAATACTACACGTCTATTTATAGCAATCAGAGACATAAGTGAACCAAAATACTCACTCGGTCTTGTGCAATTTTTAAGCCTAATATTATTTATCAGTTTTAAGATGCGCGCTATATTCAAATCTAAGTATGTTAAAGTAATTAATTCAAAATGTACCTATTCTTATATCTTTGATAATGATTGATATCGAAGTAATACTAAGGTAAAATTCCATAATTAAAATACGCGTTTTCCAGACAATTCGAGACAGTAGTGAATAAAAATCTTCAGTCTGTTAACAATTACAAGCGTGATAGGGGATAGTCTTTATCAGTTTTGATTTATAGTATGTTAAAGTAATAAGAAGTAAAGCTTTACCTATTCTGATGTCATTCAAAAGGATTGACATCGCGACAATAACGAAGTAGGGTTCCATCATACAAATATCATACGTCTTCTCAATATAATTTTAAAACCTTTGATACATGTACACGTACATGTATGTCATATGTGCATTCTTGAAAATTCCTGATTCCTGAAAATTTAAATTTAGAAGCATGTCATCAGAGAATGATTAGCATTGTTAAATAAACATTGAAGCCGAACAATATTTTTTCTTAGAAATGTATTTTGTAGTAAAGATAGATCATAATGTGTGTATCAAGTACGCAGTTCATTGATTTCTTCACACTGTTCAATTATAATATTTAAACATATAATATGCTTAAAATAGATACAGCCTAACAAAAGGACAAAAATATTAGATCAGAAAATGACAAATTTGTGAACAGTTACATCTGGTGCAAGAAAATTGGTACCGTTCATTTTATTACAGTTTCTTACAGGAAATACTAAACGTAGATACATTTATAATTGTCAGTTTTTGTGCTTGACATTATAAAATAATACGATTCTGTGAAAAGGTATGAATAAACAGAGATAATGAGATTCACACCATTATGCATGGTTTAAGACTACAATATGGACTCTAGATGATTGAATGTGTAATTTTTATACTAATCAGTATGTCTGCACAGATGTTAAACGATTTTTTAATGACTATACTGACCAGCAGACGTTTATCAATATATGACAAGGGCGATAGTTCTATAATCTGATTAAGTTGAATTGCTGTATATATCTACAGATGTAGGAAAGCCATCAGTAAATATTTCTTTTGAAGTGAAGTCGATTCGACGGTTTAAGTTTGTGCAAGCAAATTATAAAAAAAAAAGAGAGAACGAAAATACCAAATGAGCATTCGAATAAATAGACAACACCATGGCCAAACTGAAATCTTTATAGAGACATAAAAACGTAACAAAACATTACCTCATTAACTAAAGACTGAGCAACTCGGGAACTCACAGGATGTCCGAAAAGGTAAGCAGTTCCTGCTCTACATAAGGCAAGCTTAAATCCGGTAAATAATAAATGATCCTTTTTAGTAAGGTCAGAATCGATAAAATGACGATGAAGATATTTCATATCTGTCAACCAAACCATTCAGTAAAACTATCCACTGCGTAAAATTCTTCGTACAGTAGTTTACTGGTAGGCAAGAACTCTATCGTTAAAATCTTATTAGGACACAGTAGGCCTTGACAAGCGGTTCATCTGGGAGATATTTACTTCGGATGCATGCGCTGCCGGAATATTGCTTCACAGATTAAGCTTTGTTTACCCTTTTTTATCCTTTTGTTTTGAAACTACACATATGAATTGTATTGTTTCATTTAAGTAAATATTTAGTCAACTAGATCATTCAAAATATCATTTACCCATGTAAAGATGAGAACACTAGTCCCTTAATCGCCATTCATCATTTAAACAAGTTGTTTTTCGATTTTATCTTCTTGGTTTTTTTTTCTTCAATCGATTTAGTGTTTGATAAAGTCGCATTCTTATGTTCGTTTCACTGCACATATTTACAACTCATCTAATTATCTATATATAAAACTACTACATGTGTACCATAATGGAATCAATAACCGTCACAAAATATATAACACAAGACATATACACACTGTTGTATATATATACTAGAATTTAAACATTTACATATACGTTCAGGGAATAATTATGTGCGGATATCTTAAAAAGGATATCAGTAGTATTTACATAATGAAAGACTCTCCTAAAGCGTATAATAATATAAGTATGTGCGAATATAGGATTAAAATATAAATAACTTGTAATGAAATACATGAACATGTTTGCAAAGGAAATTTTATCTATGTATGAGAGCTGCACCTGGTGCAATTTTATAACAAAAGCAGTATGTAACAATACAAGCCATGTACTTTAAAGAGCATAAAGTAGTGTTCTTTTTATAGTTTGATTCGATTAATTAAAAAGGACGTATAGTGCACTAATGATGGCTAAAATTGCAGTTATGTTCATGAATGCGTCAAATTTTATTTTTGCTTTCAAAACTATGAACAGTCTTCTTTCAGTAAGTGGGCATTCTTTCGGTTACAGCAGGTTTTTCATTGTGTTTTTTTACTTTTACGACCTATGATCTAGATAGGCATAAAATGGAGTTTTAGTCCATGTAAATCTGGTTTAATATAACTATATTATGTATCTGAACAAAGTAATGATATCGGACTTCAAATTTCTTTCGGATTTTTTTAAACTTTTTTTTCAATTATTTTTTTGGATATTGATGGTTGGAATAGTTGGTTGTATTACTTAAGATTTTGGGTCATTTTTGTTCTTCTTTCTACGTATTATTATCGCTTAGGTGTTTGTCATAATATGTGTGAAGACAATCTAATATGTACCTTTAAAACGTAAAAAAATAGGTAATGTAATTCCAAATAAATGGATATGTTTTAGTCATTTTCTTTGAAATTTATTTTTATCAATAAAAATCGATATTTAAATAGAATTTACGAAATGGTACGTCTGCATAGATTATACCATTGATTCCTATGATTTCGCTGGTATTGTTTCAAAAATCGACGTATACATGTACATGTATAATGAATTATTAAGATCATTGATTTGTAAACAATTTTCAGTTTACACTTCTTATTCGTTGCAATATATACCTGTTAATTGATTGATTGATTGTTTGTGCTAAACGACACTTTAAGAGTTATTTGCTATACTGTTGATATTAGATTTTACTGGGAAGATGAAGATCGAGTGTCCAAAACGAACAAGTAAAACATGAACACCAAATAGATATATATAGCAAGAATAAATGTGGGTTAATACTGTATCTCTGATAAACGGCTTGATAATTCACTGCTAAGAACTGATCGTCAAACAACAAACGAAATATGTAAAAAATACATGGGTTTCATGCATTGTTGTGTATAATTTCAAACGAAATATATGTTTTTTTTAAATATTATTGATTACATTAATATGCCACCATACATAAGTAATGTGATGTACCCAAAGATGATGCGGAAGACTAACGAAATCAATAGTTTATACATGTACTGGCAAGATCGAAACATATTTATATGATGTACAGTAGTTGTCGTTTGTTTATGTAATTTATACGTGTATCTCGTTTTTCCTTTATTATATAGATACGACCGTTGGTTTTCCCGTTTGAATTGTTTTACACCAGTAATTTTGGGGCCCTTTATAGCTTGTTGCTCGGTGTGAACCAAGGCTCCGTGTTGAAGGCCGTACATTGACCTATAATGGTTTACTTTTTGAAATTGTTATTTGGATGGAGAGTTGTCTCATTGGCACTCACACCACATCTTCCTATATCTATTAACTACTAATGTATGACAGACAAAGCAAATTAGCTTTGGAATGTCGCTATATGCTATATGGAGTCAGTTTAATATCAATATACATTTTCAATTAGTCGGAAGTTATCGTTCAAATTCGTAAGGAAGTCATGCAGTTCAAACAGTAAACCAATAATACAACAAATGAAGTTGTTGTAAACAGGAAATAGATAACAAGATAACGCCGAGTGTACATTTAAACCGTTTATGTTAAATGCAAAACTTACCTTTTATATATATTCTTGATGACCATCGACATCGAGCAATTATAGTTTCAAATAAAACACCTTAAAATAATGTAAAGATAAACCATGGAGTTCACCTTATTTAAAATTAGATACTAGTGCATGCTATCTTTAGGTTCGTAGAAAAGTTTAAATACCTATCTACAGTTAATTCTTGGAAAGATTGTTGTTTTTCAAATACACGTTTTTAAACGTTAAGGTTATTCAAATATTGACAAATGTTTGATCTTGCGGCAAACTTTAAACCTTCATAATATTATTTCAGAGTTGCATACAACAGCAAAATAAAGAACTGCATATCATTTGGATTTAAAATAAAAGATTTATCTACGAATACAAATACTCAATTAAATCCAATTAAAGATCACATTGATAATGGAAATTGGTCCGTTTCAGGGCATATCCAGAGATAATATATCGTAATAGTTAAAGTTGATATTTATGAAGATTGTCTATAAAAAAATCTATTGTGGATAAAAGGAAATAACAGGTAAGCGTATGAGACTTGGAACCCTATGATAGAACTTACATAGATAATTTAAAGAGTACAAACATCATAAAGTATTACACAATATTGTAAAAACATGGAATCAAATTAAAAAAAAATACTATATATATAAATAAATCATTCTACCATATATGGCAATTTACATTAATGGGCATGTGCAACTTGAGACTTCAAACAAACCATTTGTACTAATGTTTCCATACGAAATTATGTTGTCTTGTCATTCGCTGTTAGCCTTTTCATGTATGTATTATTTTTACTGGAGATTAGTGCTAGCAATCAAGTGTTAATCAATCTGTTCAAAGACAACTTATTCCTGCCGTTTTAAAAGAGGGACGAAAGATACCAAAGGGACAGTCAAACTCATAAATCTAAAATAAACTGACAACGCCATGGCTAAAAATGAATCGCACAAACAGACAACAGCACACACGACACAACATAGAAAACTAAAGAATAAACAACACGAACCCCAGGTACGAATAGATACATGTAGTTCATGTGTTACATTAAATGGAAATTTTACGAGCATTTTCTTGGTAATTTAAGTTTAGAAGTTTAAACGTCAGAATTTACGAAATGTTTAATCGATATAACTAGTACATATAGCCGTATTGTTCGCCTTAAATGTTCAAATATCGCCGTAGTAAATGATTTGATGAGTTCTATTGATAACATCAGTAAACCACTACAAATATTAAATTCTTCTTTTAATTCTATTGGAAAATCATAACTATAAGAACTTGATCAGAAAACATGTATGTTTATCAACTAGCTTTTGCCAAAGAGCTCACGTATCATAACATATATATGGGCACATGCAAACAACATACAAAACTTTACAAACAGTCACATTATCAAGCAATGGTGGATCTAATATTCATTTTCACATGTCTTTTCACCTACGCATGAAAAGCTGTACTTTAGCCCAAGTACAACAGTGGCATATACAGATCTACCACCAAATATGTTAGCAAAACAAAATATGATGTACGAATCAATCATATTAATTTAATGTTTTATGTAGTATTCACCACTCCCTGAAGCTCCATATCGACATCCACAATCCAAAATGCGTACTTTCTCACTAAAAAATTTCATGGACAGGTTTAATGACACTGTCAGTTTCAAGAACCCGGTGCTTTCAAATTTTTTAAACAATCAAGACCACAAAAGAAAAAATAGTGCACAAGTATATCGTTAAACGAACATAGTTGAACATCAGAACGACATATCATGTACATTCGTACAAATGTATATCTTACATTGAATTATTGACATTAAACTTATCCTTTTTTAAATATGTTTAATGGTCATCGACATCACATCAGTTAAAAACGGAAATGTAATGTATTATTTCCTCGCAGTAATGCATACCTAATATTTGATTATATTTTAGTTCCGCCTTGTTCAAAATTAGATACATGTCATTAAAATCCTTTGTCTTGAAAAAAAACGAATTCTTGGAAAGAATATAATATTTTTAGATACAAGTCATATTATATATTTTTTGTTAACTATATCCTTAGGTGCAGTCTTAATATAACCTATCAACGTTTAAAAAATATTTCAGAATGTTTCAGTTGTTCGCAATGGGAAGCGATAACAAACATTTAATTTCACTAATATATCTATAGATAGATTGATAAAAGATTACGTAATGTATAAATATGCATGTCGTCTATTGATTTGTAGTAAAATTTTAAATACCAATTCTTGGAAAGATTGCTCTAAAATACACGTCTTAGAATAAATCTTTTCTTGTTAAACAATGTTAAAGGTTGTTCTTAAATTGGCAAATGATTTAACTTTTTTCAATTTTACAATATTTTTCTAAGTAGCATGCGACAGCAACATGTAGCTATGCAAATCATTTTTGATTTAAATTAAATTAACAATTGTATATGTACGAATATTTTATCGAATCAAATTAAATGTCCCGTTTCAGAGCATATACATAATGTATTGTAATAATTATAAATTATATGTATGAATATTGTTTACAAAAAAATCCTGCCCATTGTAAATAAAGGGTATGCGTGTGAGTTTAGCTCGAAATAGATTTATTTTTAAAACAGTATTTTAATAAAAAGGTTTGGCTACCTAGCTAAGCTAGCTTCATGTTGGCACTGATTTCACTGATTTCCTTGTATAAGTTGGTGGACTTTTTTTTTTGGAAACGTCACTAAACAGAGAATTTTAAGTTTACTATTTTATTGAAATAGGATAAAAGTGAATAACGGGGTGACACACGTAAACCATGTTTGACTTAATCAATCGTACAAATGTTTCTGTACCGAATAACGCTGTTTTATTATTGTTTTTTTTTTTTGCTATTGCGTCAATATGAAAATAAGAAAATGTGGTACGATTGCCAGTGAGACAACTTTCCACAAGAGACCAAAGGACATAGAGATGTCAAATGTAGGTCACCACACGGCCTGCAACAATGAGCAAAGCCAATACCGCATAGTCAGCTAAAAGACGCCGAAATGACAAATGTTAAACAATTTAAACGAGAAAAGTGACGTTCTAATTTATGAACATAATAATGGACAGAAAACAAGTATGTTACCAAGCAACAAACGACAACCACTGAATTTTGAAGAGACACAAATAGAGTATCGCGGAGTTAAACATATTTATGTTTGAAGCCGTCAATCCTCCCCTTACCTGGAACAGTGGTATAACAGTACAACATAAAAACAAAATACAAACATTAGTTACAAAAGTTTTAACGCATCAAAAGAATATCTACTTGTTGAAGGAAACGGGTGTTCGAGATTGGTGTTGACTGTTTTCCTTTCCAAGGTTGTTTGGTTGTTTTTTTTTTTTTACATTTCTTTTATCCTTTCTGTGTTTTATCAATATGTACGCATATATCATATTCCTACCTTGATATTAAAGGTACGAATGATATCAACTACTAATTTTAATGGAAGTTTACTGCAGAAAATCTTGGTAATTTTAATTTTGACAAAGACATTTGAAATTTAAACAGAAGTTACGAAATAATTCATCGATATACTAGATAGTACATATATCCGTATGATATCGCTTTAATTGTTCAAATATTGCCGTAATAAATGAATTACGAGACATATAGATGATACCACTTTAAATAATATTATCGTTCTAATTCAAATAAAGTCAGACTCATTGAACTTTGTCGGGAATCAGGCCAGTTTATTAACTCATTCAAACAACAAACAAAAATATAGACACACAGATAATCACGCTATGAGAAGGAAACAATATATGATCACTGGTAAAACTTGTATAAGAAAGTTTATAATACAAATTGTAAATTGCTTATTCACATATTTGTAGAAGTGTTTATTGAATTGTAATTGTTAGAGGGACGGGCAGGTCAATTTGTCCGAGACCTAATATTCATTTTCACGTCTTTTCAACACATTTGAAAAGTTGTGTATATGTCTATGGGTATTTAAAGATCTACCACAAGATTTCTCCTTTATAAAATATCTTGGGATGTTTTCTGAAATAAATAGAAATATTTCCAATTCGCCGAAGCTTCATATTGACAAGTATATCCCAATCCCTTAAGCGTGTCTTCCCATTCAAAAAGTCTTTGGAGAAATTTTATATGATCCTCGATAACCCAGTGTTACACATAATTTTATGTACATGTACCTTACAAAACGAAAGTAGAACGATATATTTAAATCTTATTATATTGACCTTGAATTAACTTACCTACTTGATATAGACATCACAGCAATCATGAATTAAAATGTAATTTAGGTAATACATATTTCCTCGCAGTAAAATAAAACAAATCGTTTACTACCTTTTGGGGTCACTCATTTAAAAATTAGATACAGGTTATCAAGAATGTTAATTTCTTGAAATAGATAGAATGTCGAATTCTCGGAAAGATTTCAAGATTTTTCAAATCATATTAGATTATTTTGGTTGAATAATACTTTTTGTGCATTATTTTACATAAACTGTAAATGTTTAATGTTGATTCAGAATTGCAGTTATCAGCAACGGGTAGCGATAAAACAATTGTATATAAACATAACTGATTTCAATAATTCTTGAAAGATTTGTTCTTTTCTTGAACCTATGGGTATTTCTATTTAATGAACGTGTTGTTAGTTTGATCTCAGTTTTCATTGGAGAATTTTCAAATTTGACGTCGAATATTGCTCTCCTTTAAAATTCCATTATTACGTCATCTTTTTGCAATTTATTCAAAAAGATGGAATACCTTTGTATAAATATCGTCAAAAATCATAAGAGAACACTCTCTCTCCCTTTCCATGACGTTTATAGTTTATTTTTGACTTTTTTATCATGAAAGTTTTCATGGTTTTGTTACTTTGTGTCCCTTTCCTCTTATTAATCAATTCAGATCAAAACATTGTAATTATGCCCGGAGATAATATATGTTGATTGTTCATGTCCAGGCATGACCTTGGAATAGAGCTCTAGAGTTTTTACAATAGGAAAATTTATCAGGAAATATCAATTCAAATTTGGTTTAACTACCCATTGTTTTATTTCCTCTTAATTATATTTAAAGCATAAACACTATGCAAATGTGACCTCCGAGGGAAATGCGTGTTAAAAACTTGCACCAGACCTGAACGGTCCTTGGGAATGAATTAATGTAAACAGTTGTTTGTAATTTACTCTCTCTCTCTCTTTCTCTCTCTCTCTCTTTCTCTCTCAAATTTAAATACCCATCAATAGCCAATTCTTGGAAAGGTTGTAGTCTCTTTCAAATACATGTCTTAGAATAAATCTTGGTTGAATAAAACGTGTTATTCAATCATTGAAAAACGTTTTATCATTTGACAAACTTTAAGCTTTTACAATATATTTTTCAGAGTTGCAAGCAACATCAAATCATAGTGCCGCATATCATTTTGATTTTAGATTTAATAGATTTATATACGAATATGAATACTCGATCAAATCCAATTAAAGGGCTCATTTCAGACCACATACATAGGTCATGTAGGTATATATTGTATCTATTTAAGATAATTTTTTTGAAGGTTGTTAAAAAAATATACCTGTCAATTATATATATAAGGAAATGTTGAGTATGAGTATGATAATAGCACTCCTATGACACAAATATCATAATAGTCCCTCAGTTTCGGAATATTAATAATTTTTATTTCAACATGATAATTTCTGTTATCCTTTTGGTGTAGTATGTCCAGTTATTAATCAACCCGTGCGAATACACCTAATTATTACCTGTATAAGGTATGAATTGTGTCAAGTATTAATTCAAATCGACATTCACCGAACATTTTCTTGGTACTTTAATTTTATCAAGGGCATTTGAAATTTAAATAGAAGTTACGAAACGTTTAATGTATGTACTAGTAAGTATATCACATATATCTGATTAATGTATTAAATTATTTGACCTGGCATATCGATGACACCGGTTCACTGTTTTAAAAAAAATCACATTCTAAGATTAATTGAACTTGTTTGCAAGCACGCCAGTTTATTAACTACATTATCTCTAATAAAAGCATCACTAACCAGAATGGATATGGAAACATGCAAACAGCATACAAAAATAAGACAAACACATAATCATGCTATGGGAAAAAAACAATATGATCACTGGTAAACACATATATCATAGAATATGTATTATATATTGTATTGTTGATACACACACGTGTTAGAATTATCTATTAGGATTTTATGGGAGAGGGGAACAGGTCAATTTGTCCGGGACCTACTAAATTTTCACATTTTTATGGAGATAATTCAGGAGAGTTTCAATAACCCGGTATTAAAGAAAGTGCATACGTGCAATGTAAAACGAAAATAGAAAGCTATATTTATATCTTCGTATATATCAACTTTAAACTTACCTGTTTGATATCGACATCACACCAATTACTAATTGAAATATAATTTATAATACATTTTATATATTATAATACATTTTTCCTCACAGTAATATAAAAGCAATTATATCTTTTACTATCTATGAGTTTCATACATTTAAAATAAGAAACATGTCATGAAAAGTCTTCATTTCTTGAAATAAATTGCATGTCAAATTCTCGGAAAGATCGCTGTCTTTTATATACAAGTCATGTTAGATTGTTTTGGTTGAGTAAAATTATGTTCTTTGGTGCAGTTTTAACATATCTTGTGTAAATGTTTTTTTTTTATTATTTAAATGACTCTCTCTCTCTCTCTCTCTCTCTCTCTCTCTCTCTCTCTCTCTCTCTCTCTCTCTCTCTCTCTCTCTCTTTCTCTCTATCTCTATCTCTCTCTCTCTCTCTCTCTCTCTCTCTCTGAAAAAATAAACTAATTAGTTTGGCAACAGTACACTTATTTGTAAACCCTTTTTTAAAGTTAAGCTAGTTTTATAGCATATAAGACAAACAAGCAAAAAATATGACTTTTTGTTTAAGTCAATTATCAATGTCAAATAGTGAAATGATAATTCGACCTTACTGAATATGTATTCATGTAGCCTTCAATTTAACCTCTTAACTAGAGAGCATAGCTAACGCGTGTGTTCATCTATTTAAAGGAAAAGAATGTCAAAATTAAAATTGAAACAATGGGAAACCATTTGGTTGGCTCATTCGATTCACAAAAGCTTATTCTTATACATGTTATACACATTAAAACGATGATTAACATAGTTTTTAATATATTATAAAAAATCTAATAGACCTAGAAATTGTATTGCACGTGCTCCAAAATGGAGTCATTTGACACTTTTGATGTAAAAAGACAGTGGGTAGATCTCAATATTTTGAACATGTCTGCTCTTTTATATATTATCTGTTTTTATTGCGATTTTCAAGTTAATAGTTAGCACTCGTATTTCTCCTCAAAGTTTTATTTTATTTTTTAAGATGTAACGAAACAAGATGACGATGGACGACGGATGTCAAGTGATGATTATAAAAACTCCCTTTGTCCTCTGGAACAGGTGAGCTGAAAAATTGTGAATTAATTCAACATAGACAATTAAGTCACTTTTTTGTTTCTATGGATACTGTTAAGTGCTAGTAATACATCGGAAATAAAACTACATTTTAGTATATATTGTTCGTTATAGATTTCAAACATGCAAAATGTTAGATATCCGCTAAACGTAAGTAGATCAATTTATAATATATGGATTTCTGAGAAAAATAATTCCTCAGTAAAAGAGATGTGAAAGAGTCAAACTTCTAAAAGTCACATTAAGTACAATTAATTTGTTTACATGTTTACACCGTAATTTATTAATAATTTTGTTCCTATATACCATTCTTACTTCTGTGGGACTTTTAAATATTATTAAACAGTATGAAGAATGCTCTTTATCCTTAACTTGTATTCAAATTAAAAAAAATAATGATGCATTTTCTTAAACTGATAAGCATTACTTATACAACTTCTTCATTTTAAAGGATGGAGATGTGTGGGATATATGCAAATAAGTCATCCAGCAGTTCACAAAATAAAAACATGTATTCACGTTGTGAGTGATGTTTAAATACCCTGTAACGTCCGGTCTGTGTTTTTCTTATATGTTTTTTTCTGCTTTGTATCGATCCGTTATATAGTGCTGTAATATCACCTTCCCAGGTTAAGGGAGGGTTAAGCAGGTTTAACCCCGCCACATTCTGTATGTGCTGTTCACAGTCAGGTGCCCGTTGTTCAGGGTTTGTCGTTGGATCATGTCTGTCATCTCTCATATGTATTTTTCGAAAAAAATGTTTTGTTGTAAATTAGGCCGTTGTAGTTCTCAATTGCATAGTTTAAAATTTGTCATGTTGAGGTCTTTTATAGCTGACTATGGATTTTCTCATTGTTGAGTCTGTACGGTTGCCAATGATTGCTTTGCGTACATACACTTCATTTAAACTGTGGTGGATAGTTGTCTTATTGTCAAGCAATCTCATTTACTTTTTTTGTAAATGTCATGTACAAAACACAAAACATAAATATCGAGGGGTTAACACAGTTTAGTAATATGACGTCAATGAAAATAATAACTTTTATTCTACTTCAGAAGATGTCCAATACAGTTCTTATACGCCTATTCATATATACACTGTCAGAAGCATTTGGTAAAGTATTATTTTCAATTAAATAAGATTAACCTATAATAATGATAACAACATCATAATTACAAGTTCTAGACTTGGGACAGGCACATACAGAATGTGGCGAAATTAAACCTATTGACTAGTGCCAGCATGTACATGTTTTTAACACTATCAAAACAGATAACTGAAGATTAAGCAACATACGGTAGATGATCTGGAATGACCGGCAATTATTGCTTCACTATATGTACATGTATTCATCTAGCATGTGTAACATACAACAGCTCCCTGTAAAATAAATTGACAAGTTACATTAAGAATGTTACACCATCGTAATTATTTGCATAATAGAAGTGAGACTAGATTTTAATTTAAATGAAGATAATAACTTATATTTTTCTTGTCATTGAAGTGTCCTCCAATCAAACAGTATACACCAGTCTCGGATCGTCGGTAGAAATGGTCTGTCCACATCACTTGGCGTCATCGACAATAGCATGGTTTCGACGGAAAGAAATGTTACAAATATCCGAAGGAGCCAAACTTGGTGTCGGTATAGACAAAGACCGTTTTTCAATATCAGGAGATCATACAATTGGAGACTTCAACCTACAAATAAATGATGTTATGAATTCAGATTTTGGTCAATATGTTTGCACAGTGGTGATTGAAGACACATCTGTACAAATCATATTTAATCTGGTTTTAAAAAGTATGTACACATGGTTATTTTGCTATCTTTATGAGAGAAGGCACACAAGAAAAAAGAGTCAATCATGGTTCATAATAAAGGCAACATATTTTTTTTTATTATAGGAATTGACCACAATGGATCTCATTTTCCCCAGTGAAAGGTCATGATCTGGTTCCTTCTTGAACCAAAATCTTTGAGCAGCAAAAATGAAAGAATCTAGATACTAAGATTGCTTGCATACTAGTAGAGTAGCAGACTGAAATTATATTACCCCATTCATTGTATTGTCATTTTTTTTTTTGCATCTTGAATCTGAATGTATCTAAGACGGCGCTAATTAGCGATAACCGAGAAGGGTGAATACTAATGGTGTTTTTTTTTCCTTATTAGAACATTTGCTTCTTAGAGGATGTGTTACTGTGTTACTCTTTTTTCATTGCTATTTACTTAACGTTGAATGTTAATGGCAGAATGTTTAGACCACATACATTGTAAGGACCATATTGTATGGTTTCGTTGTTTACCTTTAACGCACAGAGAGCGTAACAATTTTCTTATACGATGCGTCCTCGTAATGATTGGACGTAGCTAGGTATTTGTACATACACAAATCACTCAAATGTATAGAAAAGTGAAGTGTATTTAGTCAAATTGCAAAATATAAATTCATTTGAAGACGAAAATACTTTTCTTATATTTCAGAAGCTCCGAAAGGCCTAAATATATATGCAGTGAATACAAGTAAAAACAAAAGCAACACCTTCTTGGAAGAGTCAACAAAAGTTACTGTTACCGAAAATGAAACTATAAAACTATATTGCAACATATCAAGTGGTATACCCGAGGGAACCCTGGAATGGGTCTACAGAGGCAACGTTATACAGAGTGGTGGGCCGGGATCTACACGACTAATGTTGAAATCCACACATACAAACTCTGGGCAATACAACTGCCGAACAAACAGTTCTGTCTTAGATACACCGTTAACAAAATCTATTGAAATTTTGGTACAATGTGAGTACTATTTTACAAAGTGGAGTATTCAATTTACCAATCAAGTCGATTACTTTACTGATGATCTACATGTACAATGTAAGAGACAAAACGTTTTAATGCCATTTGTTTATTGATACTAATTGGGAAAATACACTTTACTATCGCCTTCCGATTACTTCGTCCACCGTGTCTGGTGCAAGTTTGCGATAAGCACTTCTTTTGAGGAAATAAACAATTGGTATTTTCATACAAACAATTGAACTTATATTTCCTGGTAAACTTTATATTCATACAGACTTTTTTTTAAAACTGTTCCAAGGTTATTACTTAATATTTCTGAACTGACTTTTGTAATTTCCATTAAACGTTTACTTTTATATGAAAAGATAGAGATGTGGTACGATTGCCAACGAGCTAAATATCCACCATAGTTAAAATGTAATGAATGTAAGCAAGTATTAACAATCATACAGCTTTCAACAACAAGTTAATCCCGTGCCTTATAGTTGGATATGAAAAGCCCTGCAAAAGTAAAATATTTAAAAACAACGGCTTAAAAACAAATATGACAGACATATTCTACTGTACTGCAGGCTCCTGAATTGGGAAAGGGAAGTGTGTGTCGGAGTTTGACAATTTTGTGGGCGCACACCCCTTCCCCTCTTCAGGGCAGTGATGTTACACACCAACATAACAATAAACAGCACGTGGCTTAACTCAAAAGATAGGTACGAAGCACAAAACTTCTACACGAGTGTTTTGGTTTATTTTACTTTACATACTTTTAAAAATAATAAAAAATATAGGTATTACAAATGACGAACATTTTGGAAATAATTAAGTAAGATGTTTTCATATCACTTTTTAGATAAGCCAAAAGTAACACTGAGCGTAGGAAATGCTGTACGCATTATCGAAGGGAATTCACTCAACGTCTATTGCAACGTAGATAGCAGTCCTGAAGTACAAAGTGTATCATGGCTAATACAAAATAATGGCGAGACCAGAAAGTACGGAGACGGTCGAGTATTGCAAATAGCTGTTATTACACGAAGAGACACTGGTGTATACATCTGTAAGGCAACTAATATGGTAGGCTCAACTATGGTGGAGGCCAGTGTTATCGTTATGTGTAAGTGGTTTCAAATGGGTTTTTTTTTCGAAGAAATACTGTAAGATTCGAAAAAGCAATTTTTTATTGTGAAGTTTTCATATGAGCTAGGTCGGATAGAAATCGACCTTATGCATGTTGTGCAATTGTAGGTATGTATACATGTGCATGTATAATACATGAATAGATTTTTGAAAATTCACATACGTAATGAATGATGAATGCTGGTCTGCAAAGTAGATTTTCTTTTTCGAAAAGTAACAAACTTTCAAAAGAGATGTTTTCCTACCAGCAATAGGTTAACAGATATATTGATATTCTTTTGCATTAAGATGGATTCCTATCATTATATATTAAAATTATGAGACATTTTTAAAATAAATAGAAATTAAATCGGGTTTGGCGGCAACAGAGTAATTATTATGCTTTAGTTGTTTTAAAAAATGTTTTATGATTCTACTTTAAAAAAAGATATTACATTATGTAGCATATGTTATAGTATGCTATTAAAGTTATATTTACTCTAGATCTGTATATTATGCCTATGCATATAAATTATGCTATATAATTAAATTATTGATTTGGATTAGAAACTAATTGTATATACTTTCGTCTTTTATATTTGTAGATGCACCAGATGTCACCATTGTCTATGAAAATTACACTGTTAACGCAAAATCAAGGAAGCTTGTATGCTTACCGAAAGGAGTTCCTGCAAACTACACATTTGTTCAGTGGCAACATAAATCTGAATATGGCGACCATATTCGGTTTCTGGATGGATCTGAAGACGGCATTCTCCTACTTCCAAAAAGCAAAGATTTCAACAGTCAGTACTATGATAATGGGGTTTACGTGTGTACAGTTAGTAATGGGATACCAGGTGTAAGTGGGAACAGCAGCAGAGCAGCTTCTGTGTATTTAAGTATTTCAGGTATGACTATCAGTCGGACAGAAAGATTTCTCAAACTATAATAAACAGTAATATAGAAAAGAGATCTAAAACTTCTGCTCCTAAATTATTGAGATCAACTCCTCTTATGAAACTTCAGTAATGTTGCATCTCACATCTACACCAGAAACCAAATGACATAGTAAACTGCCTCAGTTCGAATAAACGTTATAATAAGAATAGCATATATCCAGTGGCAGTATTGTATGAATTAACGGAAGAGCTGTGAGGGGGCAAACTTCTAAAGGCATCAATCAAAAAGCTATTTTAATCTAGAAGTCCCATTCGAGTTTATATACTGTTAATCATAATAAAAATTGCGGAGGAGCCAAGCAGTTGGAGTGCAATTTACCCCATCATTTATTCATATACATGTACCAGTGAGGGGTTTTTCAACCGCGCTGAAGTACGGTTTTACACTAGTAAAAGTAAAAGGTTTTATTAACGATTTCTTTCAAAGCTTTAATATTACTGATTCTGTTTTTTTTATATCCCCAAGGTCAAACCCGCAACTTTTGTTTTTATAGTTTTAATTTTGGAAACAATTGATTTTTCAGGTAAACCCATGTTCGTCGAGGACAACAGACGATTCTCCTATGGAGTAATAAAAGAATCCGTTGAGATGATAATCAACATTTTCAGTAATCCAAAATATTCAGATATTTTCATGCATAAACAAAATGGCGAACAACTCATAAGCGATAAGTCCAATTTCAACATTATTGAAGAACATACTTTTGTAAATGATACTTTCTATAATTCAAATGTACGAGTCAAAGGTTACAGAATGACGGTGAAAATAGCAAAACTGAGACCGGAGATGATTCAAAAATATACACTGAATTTACAAAACGAATTCGGACAAAACCATTACGATATATCACTTTTTCGTGCAAGTAAGTTAGTTTACATTTTAGCTATAATATATAATTAATTTGTATCCTCAACCTTTATGAGAGAGAAAAAATGATAAGTTTTATTATACTAATAAACTGCGAGTCGACATGAACAACGGTCACCTCCTAATACCGTATTAAATGTTGTATGTAAATTGTATAGGGAATAAAATACATGTGACTTCCGATACATGTCCCTTCCGATTTCGACTTTATTAAGAACCGCGTATGCGTGACGAAATGGACATAATTAATTAAGTCATTATTTAGACCTCGTCACTGTTCATATAAAAACAACAAGACATGATAAATGTGCCAACGTGACAACTCTCAGAAATGAAATGAAATAGTTTAAAAGAACTCCACCGAAACTCCAGCTGATCAGATGTGCAAAGGTCGAGTCAACGGTTCTTAGTATGAATGCTCCTGTTGCGCGAAGGTCAATCAACAAAAGCGCTTCGGACAAACGAAAATTGTTTGTTTTTAAAGTGTAAATTCATTATACGTGTAAAATAAATTGAAAGGTTCGTTTTTGATAATTTGTAAAACATATTCCTCCATAACTTTGCATATTGTTCCACCAGGTGTCCCTAGAATTCCAATGAATTTAACATTGTCAACAAAGGAAGGCAATGTTCTGGTAGATTGGATACGTAACTTCGATGGTGGGCTAAAACAGACGTTTTTCATCGAGTTTCGAGAAAGTAATTCAAAGAAATGGACAGTTGTTCAGTCACTGAACATGACAGAAGGTGATATGTTATCTTGGACAATAGAAAGACTCCAAACGAAGACTACATATAACTTCCGAATGTTCGCTCAAAACAGACTAGGCCGAAGCAACAGTACGAAAGAAAAGTCAATTATCGTAGGCAGTAAGTGTACATCTTTATTGTTATTTTTCAATTTATTTCACGATTGTCAAAAATACAATAAACGGAATCATTTATTAATAATAAAAAAAATACGATTTTGCGTCAATATCAATAACACAGCAATAAATATAGGAATATAATTATGGTATGATTATCACTGACAAAACTATCCAACATGATGTACATTATCGGTATAAGGACATCATTCGTAAATATAGCTCAACATGCAGACTTCTTATACGTTCAGGTATTTCCCATCCAATATTTTATGGAAATATTCTTTATAAAGCACAAAAATGTCAGTATTCACCTCAGAAACTAACTAAACCTTTAAATAGACTTATTAAGAAGGGATATAGTTACGATACTGTTGTCAGGTCATTAAAGATTGCATATTTTGGCGTTAATATTAGTTCACTTATAGGGCCTTTGCATCGGAACTAAACACATTTATTATTAATAAACCAGTTGTTGGCATGACACGGGTTATGTTCTTCTCATATATGTTATGATGGTATGATACTAAACCCCTCACGGGGAGGATTGTACCTGATATTCATATGATGAAGACATAATTTTTCAATCAGTTTAATTGAGGTCCGGAGCTGGCATGTCAGTTAACTGCTAGTAGTCTGATGTTATTTATGTATTATTGTCATTTTGTTTATTTTCTTTGATTACATCTTCTGACATCAGACTCGGACTTCTCTTGAACTGAATTTTAATGTACGTATTGTTATGCGTTTACTTTTCTGCATTGGCTAGAGGTATAGGGGGAGGGTTGAGATCTCACAAACATGTTTAACCCCGCCGCATTTTTGCGCCTGTCCCAAGTCAGGAGCCTCTGGCCTTTGTTAGTCTTGTATTATTTTAACTTTTAGTTTCTTGTGTACAATTTGGAGTTTAGTATGGTGTTCATTATCACTGAACCAGTATATATTTGTTTAGGGGCCAGATGAAGGACACCTCCGGGTGCGAGAGTTTCTCGTTGCATTGAAGACCTGTTGGTGACCTTCTGCTGTTGTCTGCTCTATGGTCGGGTTGTTGTCTCTTTGGCACATTCCCCATTTCCATTCTTAATTTTATATATAGGGGCAGCTATAGATCATATGAAGGCATTCAAAGAGATGCAAAAACTATACCGTATACTAACTATAATGACCTCAACGTGACAAAATGTAAACCAGCTAAAGCGAGAAAAAAATCGTCTGATGTAACCAAAAAAAGCAAAAATGGTAGACAGCAACAAAAAGCATCCGCTGGCATACAAGCTACTGACTCGGAACAGGGATGAATTAAACAGAAACAATGAAGTATCGGCCACCAAAACCTAATTATCCAGACAACAACCGAAGACATGTCATATGTTCTACTGTGTTTAACGCACAAGGTGTCGTTTTCTATGTGTTTTCGTGTGTGTGTGTAAATGGTGAAAACTCAAGAAGAACTCTCAAAAATCCAATAACATTTTATGAGAGTGCCTAGATGGGTTTACAGAAGATATATATAAGGCACAGACCTAGGCCAACTAATATACAAACTAAAAGAAAAATACACCCAAAAAGTTTAGAATATCGATAAACAAATTAAGAATAGGAAAATGGCCAAAATATTATTAGAGAATATAGAAATGGGGAACCCAATCCATACCTTCTTAGAAATTGGAGATCAAGACAAATCGATGATAATATGAATTGTAAATCAAACAAAACTATGCAAGTCCAGTTTAGCTAGTTTATTTTAATTTAATACTGTCAGGTGTTTAAATTGATGTACATTTAGTCATATAATTTTTGTTCATTAATGGTTTAATTAATTTTTTTCAGATGAAAAGCTGAAAAGCTCTTTAGCAATATTCTCAACAATACCAGTCGCCGTTTCTACTTCTATCATTTTATTCATGATCATTCTTGTGGTATCAGTAATTGTATTGTGGAAACGAATGGTCAAGCCAAAGAATAGAGTAGATTCACCATTGGAACACGAAGAAGATAATCATTATGTTGAAATAGAACCAAACGGGATGAGAGAACTAAGTATAAACCAAACTGGAAACACACTGCATGGCCAAAAGGTCCAGGAACACGTTCTTGGAGGTGATCAAGACAGACGGTCATTAGACAACGTCTCATCATCAAGTACGGATACAGACAGTAAAGACCACATATCTCTAACCAGTGGAATTAGTGGAAATACTACGAATCCGAAAGACATATATGCACGGCGGTATGTGTCAATTTCCATTAGAAATGACACGTCTCAATCTGAACACATGAGTCAATATGACAGCCTAAACCGAGTCGACCAATATGAAGATATTTAAAGAAAAAAATCAGAATTGTTTGAAATCTGAAAACAGAACGCGGGATCACTGTAAATATCACGGGCATCATTGTAAATATAACGGAATTTGATGAGACTGTCATCAAGGTGAGAGGTTTGGCGCTATAAAACCAGGTTTAATCCACCATTTTCTACATTTGAAAATGCCTGTACCAAGTCAGGAATATGACAGTTCTTGTCGATTCGTTTTTATGTGTTTGTCGTTTGATTTTGCCATGTGGTTATGGATTTTCCGTTTGGATTTTCCTCTGAGTTTAGTAAAAGAAGAGGGACGAAAGATACCAAAGGGGCAGTCAAACTCATAAATCCAAAACAAACTGACAACGCCATGGCCAAAAATGAAAAAGACAAACAGAAAAACAATAGTACACATGACACAACATAGAAAACTAAAGAATAAACAACACGAACCCCTCCAAAAACTAGGGGTGATCTCAGGTGCTCCGGAAGGGTAAGTAGATCCTGCTCCACATGTGGCACCCGTCGTGTTGCTTATGTGATTACAAATCCGGTAAATAGTCTAATTCGGTAGGTCACATTCATGAAAGGGAAGGGGATTGTAGTTACGACGTAAGGAACATATCCGATATCATTTGTGAAACGGTTATTCCATAACGGTCAACCAACTCGTGATGGCGTCCGTAAAATTTACGAAGGGATGATTTCAACTTCACCATTTGGAACTCTTGGTTTAATAGCTTCCTTGTGAGCAGTAACCCTCTATCATGAAAATCATGATAGGAAATGCAAGCACGGGAATATCGTATCAATTGGGAGATATATACCCCGTATGCAGGTGCTGCTGGAATGTTGCTACTTAGAAATGGAAAGTTCACAATTGGAAAGCTGAAATCATCTCTTTTGTCGTAAAGTTTTGTTTTCAATCTTGTAATTTAGATTTTACTTTTCACTCGTCGAAACTAACCTATTTCTTACCGTCCGGCTACTTCTGCAGCAGATTAACTAGACAATTGCCTAGAAACAATGATTCCTAATTTTTGTAATTTCCGCCTTTTCATACAAGAGGAAATATACACAGTCTCAAATGTGATACATAGTCTTAGGATACTTGACAGTTAGTCATTATTTTTCTAGCAAAATTATACATTGTCATTGAATAATTGTATGAAAGTCAGCTTATAGCAGTGAGAGTTGTCGACTGAAAAGTTAATAATACATGTATCACAAAAAAATCATTTATCTTGAAGTCGCTTTTCAAGTTTGCTAATAAACCTCTTTTAAAGGTCGATTGGGAACAAAACGATTTCGAAAAAGAGGGGTAATTTGACGTCTCACGACGATTTTGAGGATATTTCTACATTGTTGCCATTTTTTTATTATTTTTTTTTGTTTGCACATCAATTATGGATACTTCTAAATGCATGTTTGGTTGCACTGAATATGCATGACATATTTCCCACTGGAAGTAATGACATTATTTATGTATTTTGGTAAGATAAAAGTCTATATACAATAAGAAGTTATGGTATGAGTGCCAATCAACCAACTCTCTACCAGAAACCAAATAACATAGAAAGTAATTAAATGCAATGTTTCCCCATTAAAACTGTTAAGGAAGAATACATTTTTTTGTATATCCAATTTGCTTAAATAAAGAAAAAGATTGTTGGGAATTACAAGTTACTTATAAAGTATACTTTACTTTTTTTTTTAAATAATGGAACAATAAAATTAAGAAATGCAACAATCATTTTGACAATTGTCAGAAAAAATAATAATATTCATCCCATATTATATGTTTCGATAATAAGCTTTGTATGATATGGAGAGGTATATATCGCCACTCTTCAAGCACAACAATTTCATTTTCATTATAGCCTTTTCACAATTTTAGAACTTCATCTAAACGAACAACCCCATTCATCGATTTTTTTTTTATATACTTTGTGGTCTTATTGATACGATGGAAGTTTGTCCGATATGTTACAACCGCGGGTACATAATGTTGCATCTAACACCAAAACACAAAGCACAAACGTCAAAAATAGCGTCCAGCATATACAAGGTTGAAAACGTCAGAAAAACTGGACAAACTTGTGTTCGAAGTCATTTTTGTTACGCAAATTATCAAAAAATGTGCAAGTATTTTTTTAGAGTTAAAGTACAATTACGAAAAAGCACTATTTTTAATGCAACAAATCGAAATTTTTAATTAATGATTTCGCGAACAACAATTTACTTGTAAAAAGCGGCGAAATTCGACATTTGACATTCTTGCCAAGACATTTGCCAGATTCCGTTGCATTTTTATTGGTGTTGTGAGTGCTGCAAACATTCCGTATTAATATGTCCTATCTTATTTCTTTTGTGAGCATAATTTATGAAAACGAAATTTTATATAATTTTATATTTTAAAAATCTATAAATTCTAATAAATTACCATTTTCCTAAATCTGACCATGGTGGAGACAATTTATTTTTATCAAAAAATAGCTTTGACAGTTACATGTTCATCAACGCATATATTTAGTAATATTGTAATCATGTATGATATGAAACATATCATTTATGCGAATTATCGAGAATTTTAAACTGTTTCCAAGAGCACAAACACCCCTGTAAAATTATTATGCCTATAGTATGTTACGTCTGCCACTCATGTTTTTGACGTTTTGTCAACATGTTTGTCCTCATTTTTGACTTTATATGATAAAATTTTTTTTTTTTTTTTTTTTTTTTGGAATAGTAATTATCTGTCTAGTCTATGGAGATAAATTTTATATAGCTTAACTGTTTTGATTTTATAGAAAAGCAGTTCATTGGCGTGGACTGGTTGGTTTCACGGTATTGACGCAAAAACGTGCGTAACATCTAGTTGAGCTGTCAGAGAACCTAGAATAACTCACGTTAACTGATTCGTTTGAAAAAAAAAGCATCCGACATGACGGAGAGATTTATATAAAAAAAATCCATTTAACATTAAGTTATCATAATATTACTGATGGCAATAAACAACAACTACAGACTTCAAGTCTCCTGACTTGGAAAGGTCAAATAGAATGTGGTACATTTTACGGTTACACACATGTGTAGGTGCTTAACCCTCTAACCGGTGAAGCGATGTAGCAGCATAATATAAGAAAAAACTATAAATATTAATTTCAAATGGCTTGATTCATTAGATTGGCATCCAGCACAAAACAAAATTCTCATAGACAAAGGACACGAAGTATCAATCTCACAGTTTCTTTTTATTCAGTTTATACGTACAAAGGTCTAGTGAAAGGCCAGTAATAACAATAACGGTACCAATTTTCCTACACCAGATGCGCATTTCGACTATACATGTCTTTGAGTGATGCTCGTGGCCAAAATATTTGAAATCCAAAGCTAATATAAAAGATGAAGAGTAACACATGCATCACATTACTTCCTCAAATGTTAAGACGCAAATATTGCTGTTAATATTCGCTGCTCTTAATTCTTTTGTAAATTTTCAAAACCCCTTTTTGACACGACTTCTTTGTGCTGATGAGGTCTGAACCAATCACCAATCAATTTTATTATAAATCAACCAATCAATCAATGACACTGTAGTGATTTGTGTCGCCTTTCACTTTTAATCAGACTTTATAAGCACTTGTTTAAATGTAACGTTGCGCTCTTGGTGATATTGAAACATAGTGTAAAAAATAAATGTATATATCAAGAAAATAAAAATTCTATATAAAGGTGTTACAATATTTGATAACTTAAGTTTATGGCGTTTTTCAATAAAAGCGTTCCTTTCAGACCTAAAAAAAATGGAAAATCAACTAGTCTAAAATTTATTTTCAAGAATTATTTTGAATACCTCTATTATAGACCTGTTTGTAAACAAAAAGTGCAATCTTAAATACTCTTTAAAATGATATTATTTTCATAATTTGTGTACTGTTTCGTAGGGGACTTTTGTCCCCTACGAAACTGGGCTATTGGTACTTTACGGAACGGAACGGAACGGAATTTCATTTAAGGTATCCAAAGGGGGCATTTATCAAAATTTCGAAAAATCTTTAAAACAAAACAAACTTTAAAATTTCTGTGTTTTACGGTTTCCATATACAAATAACACAAATGTATACTTAATCTCATCTTCACAGGTGAAATGTGTAATAATGTATAACATCGGGAAATATTCTGTAGATGAATATGTCGGATTGTCCTGATAAATTATCATGAAATTAACGCATTTGCAAGTCATGCATTATGATATCTAGACTGACCTCACGTCGTCCTTGATTAGAGACAGTGATCAAGTTGAATCTGATTTAAACTTTTTAATTTATTTTTCCGTTCCGTTCCGTTCCGCAAAGTACCAATTGCTCTGAGGAATTGGTATTTAACGGAAAAAACGGAAACAGACATCTTTAATGTAATTAAAACAGTATGATAAAAAAAAATTGTCTGACACCTCTTTTTGCATGAGTGGTATGTGTTTTAGATAGCATTTTCGACTTGATCAATAATAAAAAATTTAACACAAAGGCAGGTTACACAAAAAGTCTTTCTCCTTCCATCGGTAATTATATTTTAAAAAAGAGGCCTTCAACAGCCCGTTCCGACGATGATTAGAGACAGTGATCAAGTTGAATCTGATGTAAACTTTTTAATTTATTTTTCCGTTCCGTTCCGTTCCGCAAAGTACCAATTCCTCAGAGCAATTAGTATTTAACGGAAAAAACGGAAACAGACATCTTTAATGTAATTAAAGCAGTATGATAAAAAAAATTGTCTGACACCTCTTTTTGCATGAGTGGTATGTGTTTAAGATAGCATTCCCGACCAGATCAATAATAAAAAATTTAACACAAAGGCAGGTTACACAAAAAGTCTTTCTCCTTCCATCGGTAATTATATTTTAAAAAAGAGGCCTTCAACAGCCCGTTCCGACGATGATTAGAGACAGTGATCAAGTTGAATCTAATTTAAACTTTTTAATTTATTTTTCCGTTCCGTTGCGTTCCGCGAAGTACCAATTGCTCTTAGGAATTGGTATTTAACGGAAAAAACGGAAACAGACATCTTTAATGTAATTAAAGCAGTATGATAAAAACAAGTCAGACCCTTCTTTTTTGAATGAGTGGTAAGTGTTTTAGATAGCATTTCGACTTGATCAATATTTAAGTAAACAGCTGCGCCATGAGCGCATGATACGCCCGTCGTCTTGTGAAAAAACATAAATCTTTTTTGAATAACACAGGGTTGTACAGGATGTCATGCTTAGTATATCTTGACTCATTCCTTATTCCCGCTCAATAGGAAGATTGTACAAGATGTATTTGGAAACCCGACGCAACATTAGCCTGTTAAGTTTTAAGCAATAGAGATACAGCGCAACATGTGAAAAAAAACCTCTTTTTTTACAAAAAACTCAATAACTCGAAAAGTTTTAAGCAATAATCATAAATCGTTTTTGAGATATGGTGCGACATGTAAACCCCCCCCCCCCTTTTTTTTTACATTTAATACTCAATAACTCAAAAATGAAATTTTGAATCATCACCAAAAAGTATACAGATATTAAGATTAATATAACTAAGAAGTATTTAAAGTTTTAAGCCATAATCAAGAATCGTTTTTGAGATACGGTGCGACATGTGAAAAAAACACACCCCTGTTTTAGTTACAAAGTGCCGTAACTCAAAAAGTTGTAATCTTATTTTCACAAAAAAGTATACAGATCATTTTACCATCATAAGAAACAACTATGTTAAGTTTCATGAAATTTGGATGAGTCGTTCTCAAGTTACGGTGCGACATGTTTACACCGGACAGACGGACAGACGGACGGACGGACGGACACTGGACATTTGTATACCATAATACGTCCCGTCAAAATTGACGGACGTATAAAAAATAACACAAAGACAGGTTAGACAAAAGGTCTTTCTACTTCCATTGGTAATTATAAATTAAAAAAGGGGCCTTCCGAAGATGATTAGAAACAGTGATCAAGTTGGATCTGATTTCCGTTCCGTTCCGCAAAATACCAATTGCTCTGAGGAATTGGTATTGAACGGAATCGAACGGAAACAGGCATCTGTAATGTAATAAAAGCAGTCTTGATAATATCAGTGCAAAGTTTTTAAAAATTACTTCTCATCTTATTTCAGTTCCTTTATGTCAAATTTTTAATTCAAGCATTAAAAAATCAGTTTATCCATCATTATTCAAACTAGCAAAAGTCATACCAGTTTTTGAAAATAAATGTTAAAAAATGATGTATTTAATTACAGACCAATTGCATTTTTACAATTAGTATCTAAATTACTTGAGAGACACGTAAAAACTTATTTAATGAACTATACGGACACATATAATCTGTTGTATGTCCTGCAATCAGGTTTTCGTTCGAACCATTCCTGTCAAACTGCCATGACAACTTTGTTAGATAAATGGTTAAAAGCAATTGTTGAAGGCGAATTAGTAGGAGCAGTATTTCTGGATCTTTATAAAGCTTTTGATGTTCTTCATCATAAACTGCTCCTCCAGAAATTACAAAAATACAGATTTTCTTATTCTTCACTGCACTGGCTTACTTCATATCTAACTGATAGACAGCAGGTTTTATACATTTCAAATACTTTTTCAGGTGTATTAAAAGTAAAAACAGGTGTACCTCAAGGGTTCGTTTAAGGTCCCATATTATTCTTATTATTCATTAATTTTTTGCCTTTGTGTAATCCAAATCATAACAGTGATCTTTTGGCTGATGATAGTACTATTTCTGTTACTGGTAAAAACAAAAGTTGTATAGCCAGACACTAAATACTGTGTTAGAAAATATTTCTCATTGGTGTGATGAAAACAAAATGTTAATCAATGTATCCAAAACAAAGAAAATGTGTTTATGTTCAAAACACAAACTTTCTGTCATGTGTAATGAACCTTTTAATATCTTCATTAATAATCAATATATTAATGAAAGTCAGCGTGAACAAGTCCTTGGTATTTTTGTGGACGCAACTCTGTCTTGGTCTGATCATATCAAATATGTTATTAAAAACTTTAAGGTAAATTCTTCCTTTAGCTCTACTAAAAAGGATCAAGAAATATTTAAATCATAATGCAAGAATTTTATTTTATAATGCATACATTCTTCCAAATTTTGACTACTGTTGTTCAATATGGGGCAACTGTAACACATTTTTAATCGACAGTTTGCTTAAATTACAAAAAAGGGAAGCTAGAATTATTTTAAATGAACACGATTTTCAAAAACCATCTGTTGAACTTTTTAAAGAATCTGGAATAATTCCAGTAAATACATGTAATAGAATATTATACCACAAGTCCTTATTAATGTATGAATAAAACAATGGATTGGTACCTCAATACTTGTCAAATCTTATTGTAACTACAAATAGCAAACAGTCATACAGTACTCGACTCTCATTTTCAGATAATTTTATTGTTCCAAAATCAAATACAGAATTATACAAACCAAGCTTTTCTTTAAGTGGTCAAAAGGTGTGGAATTCACTATCCAAAGAAATCAAAAAATCAAAAAAATGTATCGTCATTCAAGTATACTTACAAATCATTATATATTTTAACAATAAAAGATCTTTTGAGGTTCTCTTAATTTGTCGGATTAATACACACTTTTAAAATTTGAAAGCTTAAATTTTTATTAGCTGATGTAAAAACTACCAGGACAGAAAGTAAAACGGAGTGTTGTCAGATCCTTGTACGCAAACTTTTTAAGAGTAGACACGGGATTTAAATTTTGATCAATTTGGTTTGAATATAAATAAAAATTTATGTGTTAATCTTCTTTGTTTATCCTACTATAAATTTCATGATTCTTCTTTTGGAAATAAATTCAATCAACGATGACAGAAGGAATGTTCATGTAATATTATACTTGCCTGACGACGACAGAAGGAAACTGGAATCGCAGAGCCAATGCAGTGTAGTCTATATAAACATAGCAGACATAATGGGTATGATTACAAATGAGACAACTTTTATCAAAAGACGAACTAATAAAGATGTATACCCCAATAAAACATCGTATGCCTAATGGCATTCAACAATGAACAAAGCACATCCAATATAGTAAGTTATAAGAGACCCCTTTACTTGCACTCACTACTAAATGTAAACCAATAAAAAGCGAGAAAAACAGCGTTTCCGGTTTCTAGAAAAAAAAGCAATAAACAAATATAACACGCATAATTAAAAGCTGCCGATTTCGGATCTTGATCTATATAATGAGGCGCTGTTCAAGTCGCCGTGAGCGCTCTATCCCCTCAAGAGCAATGGTGTAATAGTACAACTTGTTTAGTTAAATTAAAATTCTGTTTAATATTAGATCGCCCATGTTAAGAGTTGTGTACATATATTTGAGGTGTTCAGAAACAGCAAAGATAATTGTTATCATTATAGAGAAGACTTTTTCACTATACAAATTTCTATTTAGTTGAGCACTCTTAAATAATTGTTAAAAGTTTGGCAAAAACAGATCCTCTCCTAAGAAACATTTTAACAAGAGAAACGTTTTAAATAGCTCTGATTTCTTATGTTAGCATGCTACAATAAATATAGATTACATGGATGTTTGCTGGGCGATATTCATGCATTGGTTTTATACATTTTAGTCATTTTGTTGGAAGATTTGTTATTTTCATCTAAAAAACTTGAATGACGATACTAAGTTCATAGTTATTTTTGTGAAAACAATATTAGAAGTCCGGGTATTCACATGATAACATGGCAAAAAAATGCCTTGAAGAAAATTAATGAAATCTGTCAAAAATTAATCAAACAAAATTTTCTAATGGTTCTAAGTCCATTTCAGAGTTTAATTTTACGATGGAAGGAGAAAGACTTTTTGTGTAACCTGCCTTTGTGTTAAATTTTTTATTATTGATCAAGTCGAAAATGCTATCTAAAACACATACCACTCATGCAAAAAGAGGTGTCAGACAATTTTTTTTATCATACTGCTTTAATTACATTAAAGATGTCTGTTTCCGTTTTTTCCGTTAAATACCAATTGCTCGGAGGAATTGGTACTTTGCGGAACGGAACGGAACGGAAAAATAAATTAAAAAGTTTACATCAGATCCAACTTGATCACTGTCTCTAATCATCGTCGGAACGGGCTGTTGAAGGCCTCTTTTTTAAAATATAATTACCGATGGAAGGAGAAAGACTTTTTGTGTAACCTGCCTTTGTGTTAAATTTTTTATTATTGATCAAGTCGAAAATGCTATCTAAAACACATACCACTCATGCAAAAAGAGGTGTCAGACAATTTTTTTTTATCATACTGTTTTAATTACATTAAAGATGTCTGTTTCCGTTTTTTCCGTTAAATACCAATTCCTCAGAGCAATTGGTACTTTGCGGAACGGAACGGAACGGAAAAATAAATTAAAAAGTTTACATCAGATTCAACTTGATCACTGTCTCTAATCATCGTCGGAACGGGCTGTTGAAGGCCTCTTTTTTAAAATATAATTACCGATGGAAGGAGAAAGACTTTTTGTGTAACCTGCCTTTGTGTTAAATTTTTTATTATTGATCAAGTCGAAAATGCTATCTAAAACACATACCACTCATGCAAAAAGAGGTGTCAGACAATTTTTTTTTTATCATACTGCTTTAATTACATTAAAGATGTCTGTTTCCGTTTTTTCCGTTAAATACCAATTCCTCAGAGCAATTGGTACTTTGCGGAACGGAACGGAACGGAAAAATAAATAAAAAGTTTACATCAGATTCAACTTGATCACTGTCTCTAATCATCGTCGGAACGGGCTGTTGAAGGCCTCTTTTTTAAAATATAATTACCGATGGAAGGAGAAAGACTTTTTGTGTAACCTGCCTTTGTGTTAAATTTTTTATTATTGATCAAGTCGAAAATGCTATCTAAAACACATACCACTCATGCAAAAAGAGGTGTCAGACAATTTTTTTTTATCATACTGTTTTAATTACATTAAAGATGTCTGTTTCCGTTTTTTCCGTTAAATACCAATTCCTCAGAGCAATTGGTACTTTGCGGAACGGAACGGAACGGAAAAATAAATTAAAAAGTTTACATCAGATTCAACTTGATCACTGTCTCTAATCATCGTCGGAACGGGCTGTTGAAGGCCTCTTTTTTAAAATATAATTACCGATGGAAGGAGAAAGACTTTTTGTGTAACCTGCCTTTGTGTTAAATTTTTTATTATTGATCAAGTCGAAAATGCTATCTAAAACACATACCACTCATGCAAAAAGAGGTGTCAGACAATTTTTTTTTATCATACTGTTTTAATTACATTAAAGATGTCTGTTTCCGTTTTTTCCGTTAAATACCAATTCCTCAGAGCAATTGGTACTTTGCGGAACGGAACGGAACGGAAAAATAAATTAAAAAGTTTAAATCAGATTCAACTTGATCACTGTCTCTAATCATCGTCGGAACGGGCTGTTGAAGGCCTCTTTTTTAAAATATAATTACCGATGGAAGGAGAAAGACTTTTTGTGTAACCTGCCTTTGTGTTAAATTTTTTATTATTGATCAAGTCGAAAATGCTATCTAAAACACATACCACTCATGCAAAAAGAGGTGTCAGACAATTTTTTTTTTATCATACTGCTTTAATTACATTAAAGATGTCTGTTTCCGTTTTTTCCGTTAAATACCAATTCCTCAGAGCAATTGGTACTTTGCGGAACGGAACGGAACGGAAAAATAAATAAAAAGTTTACATCAGATTCAACTTGATCACTGTCTCTAATCATCGTCGGAACGGGCTGTTGAAGGCCTCTTTTTTAAAATATAATTACCGATGGAAGGAGAAAGACTTTTTGTGTAACCTGCCTTTGTGTTAATTTTTTTATTATTGATCAAGTCGAAAATGCTATCTAAAACACATACCACTCATGCAAAAAGAGGTGTCAGACAATTTTTTTTATCATACTGCTTTAATTACATTAAAGATGTCTGTTTCCGTTTTTTCCGTTAAATACCAATTCCTCAGAGCAATTGGTACTTTGCGGAACGGAACGGAACGGAAAAATAAATTAAAAAGTTTACATCAGATTCAACTTGATCACTGTCTCTAATCATCGTCGGAACGGGCTGTTGAAGGCCTCTTTTTTAAAATATAATTACCGATGGAAGGAGAAAGACTTTTTGTGTAACCTGCCTTTGTGTTAAATTTTTTATTATTGATCAAGTCGAAAATGCTATCTAAAACACATACCACTCATGCAAAAAGAGGTGTCAGACAATTTTTTTTATCATACTGCTTTAATTACATTAAAGATGTCTGTTTCCGTTTTTTCCCTTAAATACCAATTGCTCGGAGGAATTGGTACTTTGCGGAACGGAACGGAACGGAAAAATAAATTAAAAAGTTTACATCAGATCCAACTTGATCACTGTCTCTAATCATCGTCGGAACGGGCTGTTGAAGGCCTCTTTTTTAAAATATAATTACCGATGGAAGGAGAAAGACTTTTTGTGTAACCTGCCTTTGTGTTAAATTTTTTATTATTGATCAAGTCGAAAATGCTATCTAAAACACATACCACTCATGCAAAAAGAGGTGTCAGACAATTTTTTTTTATCATACTGTTTTAATTACATTAAAGATGTCTGTTTCCGTTTTTTCCGTTAAATACCAATTCCTCAGAGCAATTGGTACTTTGCGGAACGGAACGGAACGGAAAAATAAATTAAAAAGTTTACATCAGATTCAACTTGATCACTGTCTCTAATCATCGTCGGAACGGGCTGTTGAAGGCCTCTTTTTTAAAATATAATTACCGATGGAAGGAGAAAGACTTTTTGTGTAACCTGCCTTTGTGTTAAATTTTTTATTATTGATCAAGTCGAAAATGCTATCTAAAACACATACCACTCATGCAAAAAGAGGTGTCAGACAATTTTTTTTTTATCATACTGCTTTAATTACATTAAAGATGTCTGTTTCCGTTTTTTCCGTTAAATACCAATTCCTCAGAGCAATTGGTACTTTGCGGAACGGAACGGAACGGAAAAATAAATAAAAAGTTTACATCAGATTCAACTTGATCACTGTCTCTAATCATCGTCGGAACGGGCTGTTGAAGGCCTCTTTTTTAAAATATAATTACCGATGGAAGGAGAAAGACTTTTTGTGTAACCTGCCTTTGTGTTAAATTTTTTATTATTGATCAAGTCGAAAATGCTATCTAAAACACATACCACTCATGCAAAAAGAGGTGTCAGACAATTTTTTTTATCATACTGCTTTAATTACATTAAAGATGTCTGTTTCCGTTTTTTCCGTTAAATACCAATTCCTCAGAGCAATTGGTACTTTGCGGAACGGAACGGAACGGAAAAATAAATTAAAAAGTTTACATCAGATTCAACTTGATCACTGTCTCTAATCATCGTCGGAACGGGCTGTTGAAGGCCTCTTTTTTAAAATATAATTACCGATGGAAGGAGAAAGACTTTTTGTGTAACCTGCCTTTGTGTTAAATTTTTTATTATTGATCAAGTCGAAAATGCTATCTAAAACACATACCACTCATGCAAAAAGAGGTGTCAGACAATTTTTTTGTATCATACTGCTTTAATTACATTAAAGATGTCTGTTTCCGTTTTTTTCCGTTAAATACCAATTCCTCAGAGCAATTGGTACTTTGCGGAACGGAATGGAACGGAACGGAAAAATAAATTAAAAAGTTTAAATCAGATTCAACTTGATCACTGTCTCTAATCAAGGACGACGTGAGGTCAGTCTAGATATCATAATGCATGACTTGCAAATGCGTTAATTTCATGATAATTTATCAGGACAATCCGACATATTCATCTACAGAATATTTCCCGATGTTATACATTATTACACATTTCACCTGTGAAGATGAGATTAAGTATACATTTGTGTTATTTGTATATGGAAAACCGTAAAACACAGAAATTTTAAAGTTTGTTTTGTTTTAAAGATTTTTCGAAATTTTGATAAATGCCCCCTTTGGATACCTTAAATGAAATTCCGTTCCGTTCCGTTCCGTTCCGTAAAGTACAAATAGCCCGAAACTGCTTCTAAACACACATATTTTTGCAATTTTAAATGTTTCCTATAGACATTCCAGTTTGTTTACGTTATATACTAGAAAAATCTCATTTTTTTCTGAATTGGAGAACCATTTTTTATTGATAAAGATTAGACAGTACTTCACATATGAAGGTACAACTCATGTTACGTAGTGGACATTTTGATGCGTTTCGTAGTTGACAAAACCGTTTCGTAGTGGACAAAAAGTTTCGTAGTTGACATCAACCCTGTTCTATGTTAATAAAAACATAATAAAAATTACATGAAACTAACCTTTGTTATTTGCTTTGCACGAATATAATTGAAAAAAGAGTAAAAAAAGACTGCATGGTAGTGCATGGTAGTGTCCACTACGAAACGTTTTTCTCCCAAACTATTTTCGTAGGGGACCGTTTCGTAGGGGACGTATTCACATGTTTTATTTTTTTCTCACAACCCCAATATTGCAATAGTAACAAGACTGACTGTATTCATCAAAGCGTTATTAAGCTGTAACAGTACATTGATATTTTTTTTCATAATTTTAAAACCAGTTACTGAAGGAGATTTGACCCGTTTCGTAGTGGACATTTACAAAAATACGGTATCACTCTGGTCCATTTGATGTGCTCAATTTTTCTTACCAACAGTTTAATTCCTGTTATAAAAGCATCACTTCTTTTGTAAGACCCTAATGTTTATATCTCTTGCAAACAAAAAATTACATTGATTTTATAAAATTGTTTATAAGCAAGTTTTAATGACTTCGTTTCGTAGTGGACATTGTGTTAGGGACACACCTTCTAAAATAAAAAATCCTATGTTAAAAGCTGTTTATTAAAATATGTTGGCTCTAAACATACTTTTGAATTATTAAAGAACTTATATTAAGTAAAATTAATATTTATTTCTTCATTTTTTTACGATATTTGAGAGTATGAATGTTGCACAAAAAATGCTTGCAAAGATCAAAGTTTTAACACATTTTTTTTTAAAGTGGCTGGGACAAGAAAGTACGTTTTTATTGAAAAACGCCCTTATATGTAATATGTTTGAGGGACCAATACCCTACTTAATCAATGGGTATCTCCTATGTAAAGCTAGGTTAACACTGCTGATCAGATCAACTCGATGATCCCGATTGGCCAAATTTCCAACATCAAGCGTGACCAAATTCTTGATCGGGCCTGTTTACGACTTTTATACGACTACTTTTTTTTTAAAGCGAATGTCCTATGAAAGCGCAAACATCCCGCGCCGGACTATTTAGCAACACAATAATAAATCAATCGATTATCATATAAATCTCTCTCTCGTGGTGTATGCTGGAGATAATTTAATTTCAAGTATTTAATAATCGTTTACAGAGGCGGATTTAGGGGGGCTAGGGGCCCCGCCCCCCCCCCCTTTTTGGGAAAAAATTGGTTGCTTATATAGGGAATCATTGAATCGTGACTGGAGCGGGCCCCCTCTTAGGTCAGTCAGTGGGCCCCCACTTATGAAAATTTCTGGATCCGCCACTGGTTTATCTTATATATTCAGAACAACTAGTGTAACCTTTTCAGAGAATAACACAAATTGAAAATAAAAAGATGTGGTATGTTTGCAAACGAGACAACTATCGACCAGAGCCATATGACAGACGAAGGCATTCATACATTGTCACCATACAGCCCTCGACATTGAAACAATTTCTACCGACTAATAGTAAGTTCTAAAAGGTCCCGACCCAAAACAATTTAAGCAAGAAATTAATCAAGTCATTCTGTTGCTGTATAGAGTTCATAACACTTGTGTTTATGAGTGAAATGGTTTAAAACAGTATTTTCTTGTAATCTAGACTACTGCGCTTCATTGATGTACGTCAGTTTGATTCTCTCTCTCTTATTATTGTTTATAACTTTGGAATTATTATAAAAGTTGTAACCATTTATCTGCCTCGTAACCTTTTAACGCTATGTAGAAGTCATCACTTGCGTATATTTTGTTGATAAAAACGTTCGTAACATTTTTCTGCACTGAGAAGAGAGACCATAAATATTCTTGTACATGTAACATTCGAAAAAAAGTACAACCTTTAACTTTAATTTTAGCAATATAATACTTCCATGGTATGCTGCAAAAGAACATGTAATGATTATATATTTAATACGTCACACTGAATAAATCTGACAATGTAACCTTTTATACAGAAATTACGTTGTCATTATAAAAAAGAAGATGTGGTATGATTGCCAATGAGACAACCGTCCTCAAGAGACCAAAATGACACAGAAATTAACAACTATAGTCCCACCGTACGGCCTTCAACAATGAGCAAAGCCCATACCGCATAGTCAGCTATAAAAGGCCCCAAAATGACATATGTAAGACAAAACAAACGCGAAAACTAACGGCCTTATTATATAAAAAAAATGAACGAAAAAAAAATATGTAACACATCTTCAAACGACAACCAACGATCTTGTTACAGTGTTGTATTGGTAACCTTTTAGAATGGGTTTACTAAAGGAGTGATACGTGTACTAGGATCATTTCTAAATTTACGGGCACGGTTAACAACATTTCCGTAAAAATGAGGTTGTGCTATCCTGTTTGAAATCAGTTTTTTACAGGTACAACCAAACTTCAAAACCTAATCTTTATATCTATGGAAAAAATTAGTAAAGGTTTTAAGTAATTTATGGAAATGATATCCCTGGTTTAATAATTTACGAGTAATACATAGATTCCGTTCGTTAAAATCAAAACCGTCATAACAGACATGGGCATAGCGAACGAGCTAAGATGTGCCAAAGGAACATCTTCATCTAAAAATGGAAATTATCAATAGGAACGAAAAATCGTCTCTTTTGTCGTAAATTTAAGTGTAGAGTTTCCTGGTTCAAACCGAAATCCACCACTTTCTACATTTGAACCAAGTCACGAATATGACAGTTGATCATTCGTTAATTGATGTGCTTTGTCATTTGATTTTGCCAAGTCACGTGATTAGGACTTTCTGATTGAATATTCCTCGGCGTTCAGTATTTTTGTGATTTTGCTTTTTATACATGTATCTTAGATATATAATTTTACAAAAACATGAAATACTTCACACACATACATGATTTTATACTATTTCACATTGTCTTGTTATAGTTTTAAAGGTGGCATCTTATCATTCATAATAAAATATCAATCCTTCTGACCACCTCATATACATTTTTTGTACTTTATTGATATTGTGTAAACACTAAAATACTGATACAGATACATGCATACATAAAGATGTCCAATCGTGGTACTTCTTTATCGTAGAAAAAATCGTCAGTTCGGAACAAATCTTAACTAAATAGTCTTGTATCAGTAGTGAAAGGTTATCCTAACTTTGCTGCGTTAAAGTAAGAATGACGATTAGCAGAGTGATTATTTGGTATTACAAAAAACGTTTAATGTTCAATGAAGTCAAATAGTCGACGCATCTGTCAAATCCAATGTATCTGTGTTTTTCCTCGAATGCACGAACACAGAAAGAGCATTAAGAGAGAGAGAGCCATATCTCTTGCACGTATAGACATTTGTACCTTTCATGCTTTGTAGATTTCTAAAAAAAAAAAGCAGGCAAGTGCCGCTACAAGGCAGCACTCGCACTCGCAAATAGGAAAGGGATTAATATAAGTTGCAAAACTTGTTTCCCAATCCACTTTAAATAAATATGTTTAAACTAAAAAAAAACCAAAAAAAAAAACCAGAAAGAGTTGTGTGTGTGATTTTTACGATTTACCTTTCTTTTAAATGCTATATACTGAGTTTCTCATTAGTTAAATTTGATACTGCCCACTTCATATAGATACTGATGATATGTTTTAAATAAATATCAAATTGAAATTCATTGTATATTTTTCTATCTATGTACCATCAGCGTGTGTAATGGAAAAACCTGAATGTTATAAGCTGTGTTTCTTTATTTGTCAACATTGCATGCACTTACCGCTGTTTTCTGACTAATTAAACTCACCACTTCATGCTTCTTTCCAAATAATATATTATTTTATTAAAGATATAGCAATTTTTGAATACCGTTTGATCCCGGACCATTTTAGCAATACTAATGTATTTGGTTTATTTTCGTCCTCAATATATACCCTCATTAAAAGTTGCGATGAAGATATCCCCTAAGTTTTGGATTAAAGGTAAAACTCAACAACTTCAACATGCTTTTACAAGTGTTATACAGCCATGCAGTGTCTAGCCTCTTATTGCGGTGCAATCTTTGAAGTCTGTCACAAGGAGAATCACTGCAGAAATACATAACAAGTGTGGAATAGGGTTATAAGAATAGTGATATTATAATTTTCCTTTAGCAATTATAACATTTTTTTTTTAATTTCTTATTTTATGTTTGTTATATTATTGTGACGTGGTCAATTACGTCAAAGATTTGATGGTCAGTTGTTAATAAGTTTAATGATCTGTCATCTTGATAAATGTGACAGTTTATACGGTACATGGGTTGTACAGTAGAGATGCAATAACATTTAGAAGTTTAAGACCGCACAGCAATGTTTACTCGAAATTTAGAAAAAATGTTTACAGCACGATCTTGGATGTTAAAACTTTATGTATTGGTCAGTTGTGATATAGATGAGAATGAAGTAACATGTTGTTTTATACAGTTGGAACTAAGTAACGTTTTGTTTTTGGAATTCATAACTGTTAACATTTAAATATATTATATATACATGTACTTTTATATGATAAAATTGTGAACATTAAGCAGACTTCGTTCTACATATTTTTCATACAGTATACATATTTTTTAAGGGGCCAGCTGAAGGACGCCTCCGGGTGCGGGAGTTTCTCGCTACATTGAAGACTCATTGGTGGCCTTCGGCTGTTGTCTGCTCTATGGTCGGGTTGTTGTCGCTTTGACACATTCCACATTTATTTTCCTTTCGCAATTTTATTCGTTATACATGCAGACAGTTCTTACAGTGAGCTTACGGAGAAATTTTACTAAAGCTAGTTCCCTGTGTTAACGGGCAACATAGATTACGATCCCAGATAATGCAAGTCCCAAATCATACACAAAAGAAAGACCCGTTACACTATGCATACATTCAAATGCATGATAGCGTAACGTGTTGGGTTTAATTCGATCAAAAGATGTTGACAAGTTTCGACAATTTGAGTTGATATACTGCTTTCGTACCGAAATGCGCGTCGCTATTTGCAAATGCATTATATAGTTTCAAGATAAGAACGAAGATACATTTACATGTTATGATTAAATAAATTCACTGACCAGTGGAAGAAACTGTTTGTACAGTCGTTGTGCCTTGAACACAGCAGTACTGTATTGCACCGTAGACTAGATCGCTATTAAAGTTGTTTTTATGTGCTGTATAGTATTCACACAATTAAATGTTTAAGTCCTTGAATCATGTTTCCCCAGTTGCACATAGTTGGTTTTTTTTTGTGAAAAGGTGCTCCAAATATATATATATAATAAAAAAGATGTGGTATGAATGCCAATGAGACAATTCTCCACAAGAGACCAACTGACAAATACATTTACAAGTATGGGTCACCGTAAGGCCTTCAACAATGAACAAAGCCCATACCGCATAGTCAGCTATAACAGGCCGATATGACATAACATCTTAATTTATCAGTCGGAAACCCTTAAACATAATGGAAAAAGCTGGGGTTCAAAATTTGGTGCTTTTAGCCAAACTATACAATTAAGATAGAACCCGGGAGCAAGACTATTATTTTAGTGCCCCTGCTTTTTCACAAATTTATTCACTGCATATACAAAGGACAATATTTCTATTCCAGTTAACTGGCAATAAAACCGAGGTTTAAACGATCATAAGAAATTCATGTAACAAATCATACATATTTGCAACTGGACAACTACCAAATAGTTTGATTAACAAATCATGAAGTCTGTCTCCGTGTATGATGAATATAACGGTCTCTGCAAGTTGCCAAAGCATTGTCGTATCTTTTTATGGTTTCCGTCAAACTAGTCAAGTGTTCGGCCTGTATCTAACATACTTTTACTTTTTCAGGGGTGGTTAAAACAACCAGTCTCAGACTTTCTTATTTGTAGAAACCTTATACGCTTTTCTCACCCTCATTATGCAACATGCACATTCTAAACTAGAACAAACCTATCATTGGCGGATCCAAGGGGTTTCCGGGGTTTCCAGAACCCTCCCTTTTTTTGGCCGCGATCAATGCATTTGAATGGGGACATATATTTGGAACCCCACCCCTTTGTCCTGGGTTGGACCCCCCCTTTTCAAATGGCTGGATCCACTCCTGCCTATGGTCATTAGGATTTTGATACAAGGGTACATTAATATTGGACCCTCAAACTAGGGAACGATTGGAGTAGGACACGTGAGAAGTGTATACACTAACAATATATGTACATTTTGTATATGTAGTTCAATCAGTGGAGTCCTTGACACCTACCCCAAACTCCGTCTAATTTGGTATAGGGCCAGGACTATGATTTATCGTTGTCGGAAGTAAGTCCGAACATTTCTACTTGCAACTTGACATTTATGGACTCCCGAAGTAGTTCGCGTCGTAGAAGAGAACAGAATAGAAAATTTTATTTTAATTTTTCGTGTGCCGTATTGAGTTCTATATATCAGGTGATCGCCCGTTAACTATAATTTCGCCGGTTAGTTCGTATTTGAAACTTCCATTGATATATACATGTATGTTGGTTAATATATACAATGTATTTATAAAGAAATATTTTAAGTCCTTCTTATTTAGAATTAAAACGTATGTTCAATCTTTATTATATATTTTGTCCGTAGGCTACTTTTTCTCTAATTGATCAAAAGTTAATTGATTCAAAAGTCTGTGGTCAAATGAATGTTGTGAGTAGTTTTAGTGCTGAGGGTGTGTCTTGTTTTGTGGGTTTTCATTGGTTTAATGTTTTGCGACCCCCAGTCTTTTAAATAGCCATATTAGCCAGCCATGTTTTAAGAAGAATAAGTTAAATCGGAAAATGTTCGAACAACATCACATACAAGGTAAATATGTATTCCTTCATTCTTTCCCTGATAATTTTCATTTTATGTTATTTTTTGAAAAACACAACATTTGAATCTTTTTTCATTTTCTCTTGAATCTTGGATATGACCCACATTACTATCTGACATTTAATTTCGACAAAATTATGACTCATATTATAGATATATAAATATATATGATATCCTTGGTGGATCCAGAGGGAAGGGTTCCGGGGGTTGGACCCCCCCCTTTTTTTTGCCGATCAATACATTTGAATGGAAGCATATAGTTGGAACCCCCCTTTACTCTGGGTTGGGACCCCCTTTTTAAAATGGCTGAATCCGCCCCTGGATATTATGCCCGACTCTCTTGTGAGGATTTAATAGAACATGTACACATGGCTCAAGATATTTAATTATGTGATTTCGAATGTTTAAAAGACGCAAAACTTTAGATTACCAGAATTCCCGGAAAAAAAAACATTTTTAATACTAAATTCAAAGTTTCCTATGGTGACCTTTGTTTTATTTATCCATCTATATTTAGATTTTAATTTAAAAAGTAGTGACTGATGAAATTTGTTAGGTTCGTGTTAGACAATAGAATAGGAATAGAATAGAAAAGGCTAAAAGCTTATAAATATTGATGGAATACTTCAGTACTTTTATCCTTATAGGTCATCAATTGCAGTCAAAATAACCAGTATCTTGATATTTTTATAAAGTGGCACCAGACGGAAATATATATAATTTAATACGGATAGTCAGAATTTTACCAAATCAGGGATCGTTGGTGGCGAAGAGCAAATGTCCCATTCACTGTCGGAGGCGTTTTTTTTTTTAGTACAATTTAACTTTTGATTTGTAGGCGAGTTCCTTTTTTGAAAATATCTTTCTTCCACGGACCTTTTTTTCTCTATTGATTTGATCGTCCTGAGTATACATAAAGTCTTTACCAGAGAGAGTCAAGCAAAAAATCGGTCAAATTATACTTTAATGAGAAATGTTATCTATTGTTTAGCATACAAATCTATATTGTCCTTTTTTTCCCTAACCAAGATCAAAGTAACTGCATGTGAGATGCTATATTTTAAACCCCTGTGCATGTATATTGTTTCCATTCGGATTGAAGTTTGCAATTCCTTCAAACATTTTATGTTGAGCATCGATAAGGAATACCAGTAGAGCTAAAGTCTTTGTCTATCAGTATTTTTTGTAAGCTATTGATCATAAAGAAAGGAAAACAACATTTAGAAATTTGAAACTGTTATTTGGAATACAGTTGCGTAAGCGTTCAATTGGGCACATTCGTTTCCATAGAAATTATTTGGCCCCAACCCAACATACATGGTCTATAAACTTTGACTCTTTTGCCTAGTTCACATTTTAAATTGTGAGTAGGTTAGTTTATTTGTACATTTGTAGTTTTATTATCATTGGTATATCTTGGATATGCCCCGTACCCTCCGTCGTGTGTCGTTAACTTCGAATATTTCATATTTTACAAGAATTTCTATTTTCATTTCAACATTCGCATTTAACCTTTAAAATAACAAAAAGGCGAAACAGATCTCAACAGTGTATTTAGTTAAATATTTCTTTTAAAGAAAGTTCGCTACTCAGTTTCAAATAAATATCATTTCATAAAACTAGTATATATTGAAAGGCGATTAATTAAGGATAAAAAAGCCAAAAATTTATAGAGTTCAATGTGCTTGTTTTTGAGATATATTAGCCATCCCAATTTTTGCGTGAAAATGTTCTCTCTTGAATTTTCATAGCTTTATCATTAGCAAGTTAAAGTTCTCAAAAACTAATAAAAATAAATAAAATTTTATAAGACCTTTACAAATAGCTTATACATTTTTGTAATTATACATGCACAAGATTTACAAAAAGAATAATGGGGGTCAATGGACAAAAATGATAAGGCATTAAAAACGGAAAAAAACAGAGGATTCCGAAAATCTGACAAAAATTCCAAAACATGGTAAGAGAACATCCTTAATATTTAAACTTATTTAGTTATGTTCTATATGTAGCTCCAATCCATCTTCCTACCAGGAAAAACAATAAAAGTGCATCGTATATAAACTATTTCTCGTCTTAATATATTGAATTCATTGCCTCAAACAAACATAAAGAAAGAAGTAAACATATCTTCCATTGTCTTCTAAAAACTAAAACAAACAAAAAATAACCCTAAAATAAAAATTGAAGAAATTGGAGTCCCAAAACTCATGTAAAAATACGACCATGATTTAGATATGTAGGCCCAGTTTGAGTCTGATGATAACTCTAATTGTAATTGCAGATCACAACATTATACTTAGGACATACATTTAGGTCTTCTTTTATCATATTTTGAATCGCAAGGTCTGATATTTTGTTAATGAAAAATGTTTGAAATATCTGAATGAGGCCAAAAATATGATTACGGTTGTTTGATGTTACCTACCTACCCACCTGAAAAGGGTTCCTTGCAAGGGCAACGTGTCTGTCAGACAAGGTTAACATAACCTCGTTCTCGTAGTCAAATATTTGGCTTAGATACTATTAGTAATAAGTGAACTATTTGTATGTATGGAATGATTGTAAGGTGAACATGTCAGACTGACAGGGTTCTTTAACCTTGACCCCATTTTTATGGTATATTGAATAATAATGTTATTAGTTCTCGTGTTCTTGTCTATTTTTAAGTTACTATAAGCAAAAAGGCCACTATATTTAGTGTGTAGAATGATTGTAAGTTATACATTGTACATATCTGTCTGACAGATTCATATGACCTTGACCTCCAGCTCTTGATTCATTGGACAGTGAAAAGTTTTCATGATTTTTTTCTCGCTTGACGGAGTCAAAAAAAGCGAGACATCGGTATGCTGTTTCCGGCGGCGGCGGCTTCAATAATGTATTAGTTTGTGATAAGGTCTAATTTGTTGTGAACAACTAGTAGTTAGTCAAAGATATTTGGTTACCAGTTGTATTAGTATTGGCACATCTCATTACCATGTAGATTATTTGCCCCTCAGTTATAGTCTATTGACGTTGAAACTTTTGCTTAGTTTTCATGTATTAATTTGTGATTATGTCACTTTATAAGGAACCACTTGTGGTAAGTAAATGATAATAGGTATGCAGTTCTATAAGCATTGACATATCTCAGTTCCATGGAGATTATTTGGCCCCGCCCTCCAGTCATGGTTGATTGACTTGGAAACTTTTGCTTAGGTTTTATGTATAAGTTTGTGATAAGGTCGATTTATGGGGGAACCACTAGTGGTGTGTCAATGGTATTTGATATGCAGTTGTATTAGCATTGGTACATCTCATTTCCATGGTGATTGCTCAGCCATGTACCTTCAGTTATGGTTCAATGACTTTAAACATTTGCAAAACTTACATGTTCAAGTGTTGCTATTTTAATTTCAACATTTGCATTATTTAAATTACAAGAAAAAACGAGATATATCTCTGTGATAATAGTTCACGTCAGTTGTGTTAATTAAGCTTTAAAAGCAATACTTAAAATATATTTGGTGTATGGAATAATTGAAAGGAATATATGTCTGTTTGGTAAGTCTCATATCACTTTGACCTCATTTTTTGTCCGTAAAATTTAATGGTTCATTGGTCAATGTTTAATATTTTCATATTGGTATGTTTCTCGTACTTATGATGAGCAAACGAACCAGTATATTTGTTGTACGGAAAGATTCAAAGACTCAACCTCTTTTTCAAATTCCTAAGGCAGCATCTGTAATTTGTACGTTTGGCAAGGTTAATCAGACTGCGACCTCATTTTCATGATCTTTTCGTGGATAATGATAAAGTTAAGTTAACCTGATGGAATGACTGATATTTTTGAAATCTGGTTTCGCTACTTCGTTAAAAGTAGAAGTAAAAGAGGGGGAATAAACTTAAAAAGATTTCGGGGGACGCATTTTTAACCGGATTTTTGTGATAAAAATGTCGGTAATTGTTTTGCAGATGTACGGCGGGCGGGCGTTCTTGCGGTCGGTTAGGCGGGTGGTGGGGCGGGCGGCAGCCAAATGTTGTCCGTACATTCACTCATGAACCGTTCAACCAAAGATTTTAAAATTTTAATATGTTGTTACTGACAACAGAATAGAGGTCAAGTTAAATAATGAAGATTTTGACTTTTACGGTTCTGGAGTTATGGTTCTTAAAAGGTTGAAAAATGGCGTTCCAGTCCTGTCCATGCATTAACTCGTGTACCGTTTAACTAAAGCTTTTGAAATTTAATATGTTGTTACTGACAACAAAACAGAGGTCAAGTTCAATAATGACGATTTTGACTTGTACGATTCTGGAGTTATGGTTCTTGAAAGATTGAAAATGGCGTTTCTAGTCCTGTCCGTCCATTTAGTCATGAACTGTTCAACCCAAGCTTTTCAAATTTTAATATGTTGTTACTGATGACAAAATGGAGGTCAAGTTCAATAAAGGCGATTTTTACTTTATCTGTTCAGGAGTTATGGTTCTTGAAAGATTGAAAAATTGTGTTACCAGTCATGTTGTTCATTTACGCATTAACAATTCAACCAAAGCTTTTCAAATTTAAATATGCTGTTACTGATGACAACATGGAGGTCAAGTCGGATATTAAGGATTTTTACTGTCACCGTTCATCAGTTATGGTTCTTGTGATACTGATAAACAAACGCCAGGACACGAATGAATATGAATAAATCTGGTTTGCTGTCGCTCTGACAGCCTCTTGTTATGAATTATTTGGATGATATAAGTTCTTGCTTTCAGTATTGGTTAGGTTCCAGAGATGATTGATAATCAGTAATCACATAAAATTGTTCTATTCCAGAAAATGTCTGAAGGATTCCAGCATGATTTGAAATTCTGCCATTAAATGAGTTTAAGAATCATGTAAAAACATAAACTGATAACGAAAATTGTTTTGTAAAGAATAAAATTGAGAATGGAAATATGTTTTGTTATTTGTAGCACAAGGAAATACAGTACTACTTAGAAAGGACTGACATAAACAAAATGACTCATAATGACAAAAGAACACCAGACTAAGAAAAAAGGATTTTGGTTGCTTGCTTGCTGAATGGTATGTAATTTTATTCGTTCATTGTATGTTCACTTGTTTGTGTTAATATGTCGTTCGGTTAAGTTAAGCCATTTCAATTGATATTTTTAAATGCGTCACTCTATTTTGTAATGTTACATTGTGTTTCAGGCTGGGTTGGTACCTATTTAAACGTTTAAATCCGGATCATTTAATTACATCTGTCACAGGTCAGAAACATGTTATTCAGTGGTTGTCGTGTGTCGATGTGGTTGATACGTGATCTTTTTTATGTAGATGAGACCGTTTGTTTTCTGTTTAAATGGTTTGACACTAGTCCGCTTTATAGCTTGCTGTTCGGTAAAACACCCCATAGAAATTAAATCAGAAAATTTGTTCTTACAAAAAATTGACGTTTTCGTCGACTTTTAAAGTTTATGTTGACCAGTTAAGCTTAAAACCATTGCACCTCAGCATGTACATCGTGGTTCGGTGTACCGTATGGCGGGTTATTTTTGCGGGTGAAACAAATCGCAATTTTCAATGAAAAGGGTATACGAAATGTTTTGTCGGCTATTATTTTGGAGAATTCAAAATTTTTATGAATACCTTGGCTTGTACACTTTCCAATGGGCGGAATTTATTTTGGCGATTTTTTCCATCCGCAAAAATGATCGATAATGTACAACCCGTAAACATAATCCACTATACGATACTATCACGGTTCCGAGTCTCATATATAACGTGACCTACCCGAAAACCTATTCGAAAAAAAGAAAAATACTGATTAAAACAAATAAATGTTCTGGAGATTAACCCGATTTAAGTAATCGTTACTACTCGGCCCCTCATGCTACGCCTAAAATAGCACGCCTCCATTATACAACGCCTATACTAGCAGGCCTACACTATAGCACACATATATTGGTACGCCTACACTATAGCACGCATATAATAGCACGCCTCCACTATAGCACGCCTACACTATTGCAGACGTAGCATGAATGGCCCAGTAGTTAGATTGCCACTTATTTGTACTATTCGCAATGAAAGCATGGAAAGAGGAGTGCAAGGAGACGACGAGAAATGTAATATGTTGAAAAGTAGTCTGATTTTTTTTGAGAGGAGAAAGGTATTCTTATTCCAGAATTTAAATGATTTGGCACTAGTAACAAGATTTCAGTCTGAAATGGTGATTTAGCATCGGTAACAAGATATCAGTCTGAAACAGTCATTAAGCACTAGTACTAAGATTTCAGTCTGAAACGATCATTAAGCTCTAGTAACAAGATTTTAGTCTGAAACGATCATTAAGCATTAGTAACAAGATATCAGTCTGCAATGGTCATTTAGCACTAGTTACAAGATTTCAGTCTTAAACGATAATTAAGCTCTAGTAACAAGATTTTAGTCTGAAACGATCATTAAGCTCTAGTAACAAGATTTCAGTCTAAAACGATCATTAAGCTCTAGTAACAAGATTTCAACAAGATTTCAGTCTAAAACGATCATTAAGCTCTAGTAACAAGATTTCAATCAGAAACGCTCATTTAGCATTAGTAACAAGATATCAGTCTGCAACGGTCATTTAGCACTAGTTTCAAGATTTCAGTTTAAAAGGATCATTAAGCTCTAGTAACAAGATTTTAGTCAGAAACGATCTTATAGCACTAGTAACAAGATTTTAGTCTGAAACGGTCATTAAGCTCTAGTAACAAGATTTTAGTCTGAAACGGTCATTAAGCTCTAGTAACAAGATTTTAGTCTGAAACGGACATTAAGCACTAGTAACAAGATTTTAGTCTGAAACGGTCATTAAGCACTAGTAACAAGATTTCAGTCTAAAACGATCATTAAGCTCTAGTAACAAGATTTCAGTTTGAAACGGTCATTGATGGTTATATTTATAAATTAACTGTTTACAAAATTTTGATTTTTTTTTTAAATATTAAGGCTTTTCTGCCTCAGGCATATACATGTATTACCTTAGCTGTATTTGGCAAAACTGTTAGGAACTTTGGTCTTCAATGTTCTTCAACTTCGTACATTATTTGGCCTTTTGGACCTTTTTGGATTCGAGCGTCACTGATGAGTCTTTTGTAGACGAAACGAGCGTCGGGCGTATATACAAAATTAAACCCTTGTATCTATGATGAGTTTTTTTTAGCACTATTGAAATGATTTTAGTCTGAAACGATCATTTTGCCCTGATCAAGTCTAAATCGACTGAATCTATCGAGAGGGAAAATCATTTTTCTAAGACTTTTGTGATACAATCTTATCAAAAAATAAACAGTTTATATTAATTAAATTTTTGATCCTGATACGGAATAAGCTCGAGATGTCATAAGATATAAAATGCTAAAAATTAGTCTCGAAAAAATAGACATTCTTTTCCAAAAAATAAGTGACAATTCCATACACCAGTATCAGTTTCCAGTTAGCTAAAAGACTATACAATTGTTATAATAGCTTTTTATTTGAAAATGAGATACTAGTTGGTCATTACCATCTAATTATAGCCACTTACTCTTTTATTTAAGTTGTGAAGGGGAATAATGAGGCGAATTGTTTCTTAACATGTCTATAATTAACTACGCAGAAATAAATTGAATGCAAAATATCAATTCGTTCATGTAATACGTCATATGAATTATAAAGTGACAAATTAAGTTTTTTAACTGTGCCCTTACTTAGTCAGATACACCTGAGACAGCTTGAAAAACTATATCCTCATTGTAGCATGTACATTTTTTAAGAATAGCAATGAGTACCTTCTTAAAAATAACACCATGTACATTATAATAACATAGCTATCTTATTAGATACCACTAGGTACAGTATATTAACATAAGAATTAGTTCATTCTTTTTAGATACCGCAGGCGCGGATCCCGAAATTTGAAAAGTGAGGCGAAGTTTTTACGGAATGCCGAGCATAGCGAGGCGAAACATTTTTGGGAACTTTTGTAGGCTAAAAAGCATAAAATAAGTGTGAAACTCACTTTTTAAACGGAACCTGGCATGGGTCATGTATATTCTATAGTTGCTGTAAAGTGTAAGGGTTGGACATTTTCTATGCTGTATTTTTCCTAATAATTGTCTATCATAAAGTGATAGTATGGATCCAAAGCTATGTATTTATATATTTGACGTGGGACTTGTCAGCAAAAAGTAGACATGAAACATTCTCGTATGTTGTATATTAAGTTAACATAACCTCACAAACAAGAAATTCGTCGGGCTATTCGATGAAATTAACAATAACCGACACAAGTTAAGAAAGTCAAACAAGCAATTGTTATCCAAATGTTTGGTTGATATGTTTCACACAACAAAATTAAGAGAAGTGAGAGTCACCAACATGAACCAATGTCTACGAAAGAGTCTGAAATGACAACGAATTTATTAATGACGGTCTACAAATTGAGACATAAAGGCCTGTGTCAGCAGGCAGGTTGCAGTCTGGTCTTGAAAAAAGTATTCAATATATCAGTTCGGCGAAACAGACGTCCGGTCAGACATGCAAACCCCGGTCTAAAATAAATGCGCCCATCTTTTATTCATCATGTTCATTTAATGCTAATTAGTTCTGTTGGACATTTCCGTTTCTATTAGCACAATAGTGGACAAGATTATTGTTTCCAATCCAGATACGGTCAGAATTATTATTTAAAGCAAAAATTAGAATCAGATTTTTTCTCTCTCAAATACCTTAGATTACCTCCTCAAATCAAATGATTCGTACCTTAAACTTAAAACCTATCTAGAGTTTATATTGACTGGGTGTCATTATTTAGCTATCATGTCTTTTTAAAATACGCTTGGGCGTTTTTATAGGTAAATAATACTACTGTGGAATTTTTTTTTATGAGAGTGTGTCAGAGTATAACTTTCTGTTTAGTTGAAGTGTGAAATAGAAGTCACTACGTGTTTGCTCAATTCTGACTGAGTGACGTTTTTTTGTTTTTTTGACGTCCTGCTCAACTCCACCATTGCGTATCACATGACTTTGACATAATCAGTAAATACCAGCGACAAATATCTTTATAAGTATAGAATTGTCGCATAAAAATTAAATACACGGGAAATTGCACAGTTCACGAAGTCTTAATAGGGTTAATCATTTTACCTAAAAAAGTCCAAGCAAAAAGGGCGCAGGGCCGTACGCCCTCTACGCCCCCTCTGGATCCGCCAATGATTTTCCACTGGGTACAATTTAATAACATAGTAATCATACTTTAATTAGATGAATGAGAAGCTGTACAATAACTCAATAAACTGTAAACTAGACTGGAACCATATTCTAATATGCAAAGCGGTGCCCTTACCCATTCAGATATATACATTTGAGAAAAGCTTGAAATCTCAAGCAGATGTTTGAGAATGTTTCACCTTAAAAGAGGGACGAACGATACCAGAGCGAGAGTCAAACGCCGCATAAATCGAAAATAAACTGAAAAAGCCATGGCAAAAAATGGAAAGGACAAACAGACAAACAAAAGTAAACATGCCACAACATTGTAAACTAAAGAATAAACAACACAAACCCAACCAAATACTTGGGATGATCTTAAGTGCTCCGGAAGGGTAGGCAGATCCTGCCCCACATGTGTCACCCGTCGTGTTGCTTATGCGATAACAAATCCGGTAAATAGCTTTATTCTGTAGGTCACATTTATGACAGGGAAGGGCATTGTAGTTACAACGTAAGGAAAATATCCGATATCATTTGTAAAACAGTTATTCCATAACGGTCAATCAACTCGTGATGGCGTCCGTAAAACTTACGAAGAAGTGATTTCAACTGCACCATTTGGAACTCTTGTATATGTGGTGTGAGTGCCAATGAGACAAGGTCAATGTACGGCCTTCAACACGGAGCCTTGGCTCAAACCGAACACAAAGCTATAAAGGGCCCTAGAATTACCAGTGTAAAACCATTCAAACTTCTCATTCTTATGTAAATCAGATAAATACAAAAGCTATACACGTACTCAATCAAACGTACATTCTTCAGGCAAAGTCCTAAGTTCTTACTCAAAAACATAACACAAAGAACATTATATTATCAGAAGATTAAGTACATTCTTGTTAGATACCACTAGTTACAATGAAATAACATAGCATTCAAACCTTAATCAGATGAAAGAGAACCTGTACATTTACTCAATAAACAGTAGCTTAGACTGGAACCATATTCTGATATGTTTGTAGAGCTGTGTCCTTACTCATTCAGATGCATTTGAGACAAGCTGTGTATCTCATGCAGATGTTTTGGAAAATTTCACCCATAAAGAGGGACGAACGATACCAGAGGGAAAGTCAAACTCATCAATCGAAAATAAACTGACAGCGACATGCGTAAAAATGAAAAGGACAAACAGACAAACAATAGTACACATGACACAACATTGAAAACTAATGAATAACCAACACGAACCACACCAAAAACTAGGGGTGATCTCAGGTGCTCCAGACGTGTAAGCAGATCCTGCTCCACATGTTGCACCCGTCGAAGTGCTTATGAGATAACAAATTCGGTAAATAGTTTAATTCGGTTGGTCACATTTATGAAAAGAAAGGGGATTGTAGTTACGACGTAAGGAACATATCCGATATCATTTGTGAAACGATTATTCCATAACGGTCAACCAAGTCGGGATGGCGTCCGTAAAATTTACTAAGAGATGATTTCAACTTCATCATTTGGAACTCTAGATTTAAAAGCTTCATAGTGAGAAACAACCCTCTATCAGGAAAATCTTGATACGTAATGCAAACACGGGAATATCGTATCAATTGGGAGATATATACACCGTATGCAGGTGCTGGTGCATTGTGGCTACTTAGAAATGGTCATACAGACACATATGGTGTATCCTTTCTCAATCAATTTTGTATGTGAAGGTGTGTTCTTACTTATTTCGTGAAAGATTTGCAAGATACATTCTTATAGCATAGCCCTTAGTACATTTTTATAACATAACACAGGACAAGACACATTCAAAACTTTATTGCTTTAATACTCAGACAGATGAATGAAAACTGCACACGTACTCATTCAAACGTACATTCTTATAGCATAGCACTAAGTTCTTACTTAAAAACAGAATATCAGGTACATTATTAAACCAAAAGATTAAGTACATTCTTGTTAGATACCACTAGAAACCATATCATAACATAGCATTTTAACCCTAATCAGACGAATGAGAAGCTGTACAATTACTCAATCAACTGTAGATTAGACTGGAACCATATTCTGATATGTTTTCAAAGCTGTGCCCTTACTCATTCAGATGCATTTGAGACAAGCTTGGGATCTCAGGCAGATGTTTAAGAAAGCTTCACCCTAAGCCATACAGACACATATGATGTATCCTTTCTCAATCTTATGTATAAGAAGGTTTATCCCCGGCTTAGTATATATCTCAGATTTTGATTGGTTAACGCACGTCGTTACAAAACCCATAGCCCCTGGGTGTTGCTAACCCATATCCCGGACATTGCTAACCATTATCCCGGGGAACTTCACGCAAGTTTTCCTTAGTTCCATGATTGCTCCTTGTGAAATGTTGAGTTCTGTAGATTATCCATGATGTTTGTAATTAAATATTTAATTCATTAACGATTTTGTCCTATTATGCCGATCATTAACACTCATTTCATTAAATGCATCACTTGACTGCCACATTTTCAAGGAACGGGACTACTGACTATGCAAAGTACCCACGTTGACGTCACACCATCTTTTGCGTAACGCTCAAAACATTTAGCGCAAAATTTGACTCAATCCAGTTTCTCTGTCTCCGTATTAAAAACTACCTGTAGGGTTCTACTACACCCCGTAAAAAATATGTAAAATTTCCAAATTTCAATAAAACTTTTTTAGATAATGAAAAAAACGTTGTTTTCACGATACACTTTGTACCCGAATTTCCAGAAAACTCGCCTTATTCGGACTAAGACCGGGGATTAATACGTTATCTACGTTCATATCCGTAGATATGGATATTTTAACACCCTTCAGTACCCTGTACACCCTTCAGCTACGCCTCACGGTGTACTGGGGTACTTCAGGGTGTTAAAATAATCTACGGATATGAACGTAGATAACTTATAGTATTGTTACTTATTTCGTTAAAGATTTCGCAAGATACATTCTTATAGCATAGCACTAAGTAAATATTTATAACATAACATAGGACATATTCTGAACTTTATAGCTTTAATACTCAGACAGATGAATGAAAAACTGCACACGTACTCATTCAAACGTACATTCTTATAGCATAACACTAAGTTCTTACTTAAAAACAGAATATAAGGTACAATATTATATCACAAGATTAAGTACATTCTTGTTAGATACCACTAGAAACCATATGATAACATAGCATTTTAACCTTAATCATACAAATGAGAAGCTGTACAATTACTCAATAAATAAAGGCATCAGTAGTATACCGATGTTCAAACTCATAAATCCATGGACAAAAAACAAAATCGGGGTAACAAACTAAAACTGAGGGAAACACATTAAATATAAGGGGATATTAGACTGGAACCATATTCTGATATGTTTGCAAAGCTGTGCCCTTGCTTATTCAGATGCAATTGAGACAAGCTTGGGATCTCAGGCAGATGTTTGAAAACGCTTCACCCTAAGCCATACAGCCACATATGATGTATCCGTTCTCAATCTTATGTATGAGACGGTGTATTTCTTACTTATTTCGTTAAAGATTTCGCAAGATACATTCTTATAGCATAGCACTAAGTACATATTTATAACATAACATAAGACACATTCTGAACTTGATAGCTTTAATACTCAGACAGACGAATGAAAAACTGCACACGGACTCATTCAAACGTACATTCTTATAGCATAGCACTAAGTTCTTACATAAAAACAGAATATAAGGTACATTATTATATCAAAAGATAAGGTACATTCTTGTTATATACCACTAGAAACCATATCATAACATAGCATTTTAACTTTAATCAGACGAATGAGAAGCTGTACAATTACTCAATAAACTGTAGATTAGACTGGAACCGTATTCTGATATGTTTGCAAAGCTGTGCCCTCTCTCATTCAGATGCATTTGAGACAAGCTTGGGATCTCAGGCAGATGTTTGGGAAAGCTCCACCCTAAGCCATACAGACACATATTATGTATCCTTTCTCAATCTTATGTATGAGACGGTGTGTTCTTACTTATTTCGTTAAAAATGTCGCAAGATACATTCTTATAGCATAACACTAAGAACATATTTATAACATGACATAAGACACATTTTGAACTTGATAGCTTTAATACTCAGACAGATGAATGAAAAACTGCATACGTACTCATTCAAACGTACATTCTTATAGCATAGAACTAAGTCCTTACTTCAAAACAGAATATAAGGTATATTATTATATCAAAAGAGTATGACATTCTTGTTAGATACCACTAGAAACCATATGATAACATAGCATTTTAACCTTAATCAGACGAATGAGAAGCTGTACAATTACTCAATAAACTGTAGATTAGACTGGAACCACATTCTGATATGTTTTCAAAGCTGTGTCCTTACTCATTCAGATGGATTTGAGTAAAGCTTGGGATCTCAGGCAGATGTTTGAGAAAGCTTCACCCTAAGCCATACAGCCACATATGATGTATCCTTTCTCAATCTTATGTATGAGACGGTGTATTTCTTACTTATTTCGTTAAAGATTTCGCAAGATACATTCTTATAGCATAGCACTAAGTACATATTTATAACATAACATAAGACACATTCTGAACTTGATAGCTTTAATACTCAGACAGACGAATGAAAAACTGCACACGGACTCATTCAAACGTACATTCTTATAGCATAGCACTAAGTTCTTACATAAAAACAGAATATAATGTACATTATCATTTCAAACGATAAGGTACATTCTTGTTATATACCACTAGAAACCATATAATAACATAGCATTTTAACTTTAATCAGACGAATGAGAAGCTGTACAATTACTCAATAAACTGTAGATTAGACTGGAACCGTATTCTGATATGTTTGCAAAGCTGTGCCCTCTCTCATTCAGATGCATTTGAGACAAGCTTGGGATCTCAGGCAGATGTTTGGGAAAGCTCCACCCTAAGCCATACAGACACATATGTTGTATCCTTTCTCAATCTTATGTATGAGACGGTGTATTCTTACTTATTTCGTTAAAAATGTCGCAAGATACATTCGTATAGCATAGCACTAAGAACATATTTATAACATGATATAAGACACATTTTGAACTTGATAGCTTTAATACTTACACAGATGAATGAAAAACTGCATACGTACTCATTCAAACGTACATTCTTATAGCATAGAACTAAGTCCTTACTTCAAAACAGAATATAAGGTATATTATTATATCAAAAGAGTATGACATTCTTGTTAGATACCACTAGAAACCATATGATAACATAGCATTTTAACCTTAATCAGACGAATGAGAAGCTGTACAATTACTCAATAAACTGTAGATTAGACTGGAACCACATTCTGATATGTGTTCAAAGCTGTGTCGTTACTAATTCAGATGGATTTGAGTAAAGCTTGGGATCTCAGGCAGATGTTTGAGAAAGCTTCACCCTAAGCCATACAGCCACATATGATGTATCCTTTCTCAATCTTATGTATGAGACGGTGTATTTCTTACTTATTTCGTTAAAGATTTCGCAAGATACATTCTGATAGCATAGCACTAAGTACATATTTATAACATAACATAAGACACATTCTGAACTTGATAGCTTTAATACTCAGACAGACGAATGAAAAACTGCACACGGACTCATTCAAACGTACATTCTTATAGCATAGCACTAAGTTCTTACATAAAAACAGAATATAAGGTACATTATTAAATCAAAAGATAAGGTACATTCTTGTTATATACCACTAGAAACCATATGATAACATAGCATTTTAACTTTAATCAGACGAATGAGAAGCTGTACAATTACTCAATAAACTGTAGATTAGACTGGAACCGTATTCTGATATGTTTGCAAAGCTGTGCCCTCTCTCATTCAGATGCATTTGAGACAAGCTTGGGATCTCAGGCAGATGTTTGGGAAAGCTCCACCCTAAGCCATACAGACACATATGTTGTATCCTTTCTCAATCTTATGTATGAGATGGTGTATTCTTACTTATTTCGTTAAAAATGTCGCAAGATACATTCTTATAGCATAGCACTAAGAACATATTTATAACATGACATAAGACACATTTTGAACTTGATAGCTTTAATACTTAGACAGATGAATGAAAAACTGCATACGTACTCATTCAAACGTACATTCTTATAGCATAGAACTAAGTCCTTACTTCAAAACAGAATATAAGGTATATTATTATATCAAAAGAGTATGACATTCTTGTTAGATACCACTAGAAACCATATGATAACATAGCATTTTAACCTTAATCAGACGAATGAGAAGCTGTACAATTACTCAATAAACTGTAGATTAGACTGGAACCGTATTCTGATATGTTTGCAAAGCTGTGCCCTCTCTCATTCAGATGCATTTGAGACAAGCTTGGGATCTCAGGCAGATGTTTGGGAAAGCTCCACCCTAAGCCATACAGACACATATGTTGTATCCTTTCTCAATCTTATGTATGAGACGGTGTATTCTTACTTATTTCGTTAAAAATGTCGCAAGATACATTCGTATAGCATAGCACTAAGAACATATTTATAACATGATATAAGACACATTTTGAACTTGATAGCTTTAATACTTACACAGATGAATGAAAAACTGCATACGTACTCATTCAAACGTACATTCTTATAGCATAGAACTAAGTCCTTACTTCAAAACAGAATATAAGGTATATTATTATATCAAAAGAGTATGACATTCTTGTTAGATACCACTAGAAACCATATGATAACATAGCATTTTAACCTTAATCAGACGAATGAGAAGCTGTACAATTACTCAATAAACTGTAGATTAGACTGGAACCACATTCTGATATGTTTTCAAAGCTGTGTCGTTACTAATTCAGATGGATTTGAGTAAAGCTTGGGATCTCAGGCAGATGTTTGAGAAAGCTTCACCCTAAGCCATACAGCCACATATGATGTATCCTTTCTCAATCTTATGTATGAGACGGTGTATTTCTTACTTATTTCGTTAAAGATTTCGCAAGATACATTCTTATAGCATAGCACTAAGTACATATTTATAACATAACATAAGACACTTTCCTGAACTTGATAGCTTTAATACTCAGACAGACGAATGAAAAACTGCACACGGACTCATTCAAACGTACATTCTTATAGCATAGCACTAAGTTCTTACATAAAAACAGAATATAAGGTACATTATTAAATCAAAAGATAAGGTACATTCTTGTTATATACCACTAGAAACCATATGATAACATAGCATTTTAACTTTAATCAGACGAATGAGAAGCTGTACAATTACTCAATAAACTGTAGATTAGACTGGAACCGTATTCTGATATGTTTGCAAAGCTGTGCCCTCTCTCATTCAGATGCATTTGAGACAAGCTTGGGATCTCAGGCAGATGTTTGGGAAAGCTCCACCCTAAGCCATACAGACACATATGTTGTATCCTTTCTCAATCTTATGTATGAGATGGTGTATTCTTACTTATTTCGTTAAAAATGTCGCAAGATACATTCTTATAGCATAGCACTAAGAACATATTTATAACATGACATAAGACACATTTTGAACTTGATAGCTTTAATACTTAGACAGATGAATGAAAAACTGCATACGTACTCATTCAAACGTACATTCTTATAGCATAGAACTAAGTCCTTACTTCAAAACAGAATATAAGGTATATTATTATATCAAAAGAGTATGACATTCTTGTTAGATACCACTAGAAACCATATGATAACATAGCATTTTAACCTTAATCAGACGAATGAGAAGCTGTACAATTACTCAATAAACTGTAGATTAGACTGGAACCACATTCTGATATGTTTTCAAAGCTGTGTCCTTACTAATTCAAATGGATTTGAGTAAAGCTTGGGATCTCAGGCAGATGTTTGAGAAAGCTTCACCCTAAGCCATACAGCCACATATCCTTTCTCAATCTTATGTATGAGACGGTGTATTTCTTACTTATTTCGTTAAAGATTTCGCAAGATACATTCTTATAGCATAGCACTAAGTACATATTTATAACATAACATAAGACACTTTCCTGAACTTGATAGCTTTAATACTCAGACAGACGAATGAAAAACTGCACACGGACTCATTCAAACGTACATTCTTATAGCATAGCACTAAGTTCTTACATAAAAACAGAATATAAGGTACATTATTAAATCAAAAGATAAGGTACATTCTTGTTATATACCACTAGAAACCATATAACATAGCATTTTAACTTTAATCAGACGAATGAGAAGCTGTACAATTACTCAATAAACTGTAGATTAGACTGGAACCGTATTCTGATATGTTTGCAAAGCTGTGCCCTCTCTCATTCAGATGCATTTGAGACAAGCTTGGGATCTCAGGCAGATGTTTGGGAAAGCTCCACCCTAAGCCATACAGACACATATGTTGTATCCTTTCTCAATCTTATGTATGAGATGGTGTATTCTTACTTATTTCGTTAAAAATGTCGCAAGATACATTCTTATAGCATAGCACTAAGAACATATTTATAACATGACATAAGACACATTTTGAACTTGATAGCTTTAATACTTGGACAGATGAATGAAAAACTGCATACGTACTCATTCAAACGTACATTCTTATAGCATAGAACTAAGTCCTTACTTCAAACAGAATATAAGGTATATTATTATATCAAAAGAGTATGACATTCTTGTTAGATACCACTAGAAACCATATGATAACATAGCATTTTAACCTTAATCAGACGAATGAGAAGCTGTACAATTACTCAATAAACTGTAGATTAGACTGGAACCACATTCTGATATGTTTTCAAAGCTGTGTCCTTACTAATTCAGATGGATTTGAGTAAAGCTTGGGGTTTCAGGCAGATGTTTGAGAAAGCTTCACCCTAAGCCATACAGCCACATATGATGTATCCTTTCTCAATCTTATGTATGATACGGTGTATTTCTTACTTATTTCGTTAAAGATTTCGCAAGATACATTCTTATAGCATAGCACTAAGTACATATTTATAACATAACATAAGACACATTCTGAACTTGATAGCTTTAATACTCAGACAGACGAATGAAAAACTGCACACGGACTCATTAAAACGTACATTCTTATAGCATAGCACTAAGTTCTTACATAAAAACAGAATATAAGGTACATTATTAAATCAAAAGATAAGGTACATTCTTGTTATATACCACTAGAAACCATATGATAACATAGCATTTTAACTTTAATCAGACGAATGAGAAGCTGTACAATTACTCAATAAACTGTAGATTAGACTGGAACCGTATTCTGATATGTTTGCAAAGCTGTGCCCTCTCTCATTCAGATGCATTTGAGACAAGCTTGGGATCTCAGGCAGATGTTTGGGAAAGCTCCACCCTAAGCCATACAGACACATATGTTGTATCCTTTCTCAATCTTATGTATGAGATGGTGTATTCTTACTTATTTCGTTAAAAATGTCGCAAGATACATTCTTATAGCATAGCACTAAGAACATATTTATAACATGACATAAGACACATTTTGAACTTGATAGCTTTAATACTCAGACAGATGAATGAAAAACTGCATACGTACTCATTCAAACGTACATTCTTATAGCATAGAACTAAGTCCTTACTTCAAAACAGAATATAAGGTATATTATTATATCAAAAGAGTATGACATTCTTGTTAGATACCACTAGAAACCATATGATAACATAGCATTTTAACCTTAATCAGACGAATGAGAAGCTGTACAATTACTCAATAAACTGTAGATTAGACTGGAACCACATTCTGATATGTTTTCAAAGCTGTGTCCTTGCTCATTTAGATGGATTTGAGTAAAGCTTGGGATCTCAGGCAGATGTTTGAGAAAGCTTCACCCTAAGCCATAAAGCCACATATGATGTATCCTTTCTCATTCTTATGTATGAGACGGTGTATTTCTTACTTATTTCGTTAAAGATTTCGCAAGATACATTCTTATAGCATAGCACTAAGTACATATTTATAACATAACATAAGACACATTCTGAACTTGATAGTTTTAATACTCAGACAGACGAATGAAAAACTGCACACGGACTCATTCAAACGTACATTCTTATAGCATAGAACTAAGTCCTTACTTCAAAACAGAATATAAGGTATATTATTATATCAAAAGAGTATGACATTCTTGTTAGATACCACTAGAAACCATATGATAACATAGCATTTTAACCTTAATCAGACGAATGAGAAGCTGTACAATTACTCAATAAACTGTAGATTAGACTGGAACCGTATTCTGATATGTTTGCAAAGCTGTGCCCTCTCTCATTCAGATGCATTTGAGACAAGCTTGGGATCTCAGGCAGATGTTTGGGAAAGCTCCACCCTAAGCCATACAGACACATATGTTGTATCCTTTCTCAATCTTATGTATGAGACGGTGTATTCTTACTTATTTCGTTAAAAATGTCGCAAGATACATTCGTATAGCATAGCACTAAGAACATATTTATAACATGATATAAGACACATTTTGAACTTGATAGCTTTAATACTTACACAGATGAATGAAAAACTGTATACGTACTCATTCAAACGTACATTCTTATAGCATAGAACTAAGTCCTTACTTCAAACAGAATATAAGGTATATTATTATATCAAAAGAGTATGACATTCTTGTTAGATACCACTAGAAACCATATGATAACATAGCATTTTAACCTTAATCAGACGAATGAGAAGCTGTACAATTACTCAATAAACTGTAGATTAGACTGGAACCACATTCTGATATGTTTTCAAAGCTGTGTCCTTACTAATTCAGATGGATTTGAGTAAAGCTTGGGGTTTCAGGCAGATGTTTGAGAAAGCTTCACCCTAAGCCATACAGCCACATATGATGTATCCTTTCTCAATCTTATGTATGAGACGGTGTATTTCTTACTTATTTCGTTAAAGATTTCGCAAGATACATTCTTATAGCATAGCACTAAGTACATATTTATAACATAACATAAGACACATTCTGAACTTGATAGCTTTAATACTCAGACAGACGAATGAAAAACTGCACACGGACTCATTAAAACGTACATTCTTATAGCATAGCACTAAGTTCTTACATAAAAACAGAATATAAGGTACATTATTAAATCAAAAGATAAGGTACATTCTTGTTATATACCACTAGAAACCATATGATAACATAGCATTTTAACTTTAATCAGACGAATGAGAAGCTGTACAATTACTCAATAAACTGTAGATTAGACTGGAACCGTATTCTGATATGTTTGCAAAGCTGTGCCCTCTCTCATTCAGATGCATTTGAGACAAGCTTGGGATCTCAGGCAGATGTTTGGGAAAGCTCCACCCTAAGCCATACAGACACATATGTTGTATCCTTTCTCAATCTTATGTATGAGATGGTGTATTCTTACTTATTTCGTTAAAAATGTCGCAAGATACATTCTTATAGCATAGCACTAAGAACATATTTATAACATGACATAAGACACATTTTGAACTTGATAGCTTTAATACTCAGACAGATGAATGAAAAACTGCATACGTACTCATTCAAACGTACATTCTTATAGCATAGAACTAAGTCCTTACTTCAAAACAGAATATAAGGTATATTATTATATCAAAAGAGTATGACATTCTTGTTAGATACCACTAGAAACCATATGATAACATAGCATTTTAACCTTAATCAGACGAATGAGAAGCTGTACAATTACTCAATAAACTGTAGATTAGACTGGAACCACATTCTGATATGTTTTCAAAGCTGTGTCCTTGCTCATTTAGATGGATTTGAGTAAAGCTTGGGATCTCAGGCAGATGTTTGAGAAAGCTTCACCCTAAGCCATAAAGCCACATATGATGTATCCTTTCTCATTCTTATGTATGAGACGGTGTATTTCTTACTTATTTCGTTAAAGATTTCGCAAGATACATTCTTATAGCATAGCACTAAGTACATATTTATAACATAACATAAGACACATTCTGAACTTGATAGTTTTAATACTCAGACAGACGAATGAAAAACTGCACACGGACTCATTCAAACGTACATTCTTATAGCATAGAACTAAGTCCTTACTTCAAAACAGAATATAAGGTATATTATTATATCAAAAGAGTATGACATTCTTGTTAGATACCACTAGAAACCATATGATAACATAGCATTTTAACCTTAATCAGACGAATGAGAAGCTGTACAATTACTCAATAAACTGTAGATTAGACTGGAACCGTATTCTGATATGTTTGCAAAGCTGTGCCCTCTCTCATTCAGATGCATTTGAGACAAGCTTGGGATCTCAGGCAGATGTTTGGGAAAGCTCCACCCTAAGCCATACAGACACATATGTTGTATCCTTTCTCAATCTTATGTATGAGACGGTGTATTCTTACTTATTTCGTTAAAAATGTCGCAAGATACATTCGTATAGCATAGCACTAAGAACATATTTATAACATGATATAAGACACATTTTGAACTTGATAGCTTTAATACTTACACAGATGAATGAAAAACTGTATACGTACTCATTCAAACGTACATTCTTATAGCATAGAACTAAGTCCTTACTTCAAAACAGAATATAAGGTATATTATTATATCAAAAGAGTATGACATTCTTGTTAGATACCACTAGAAACCATATGATAACATAGCATTTTAACCTTAATCAGACGAATGAGAAGCTGTACAATTACTCAATAAACTGTAGATTAGACTGGAACAACATTCTGATATGTTTTCAAAGCTGTGTCGTTACTAATTCAGATGGATTTGAGTAAAGCTTGGGATCTCAGGCAGATGTTTGAGAAAGCTTCACCCTAAGCCATACAGCCACATATGATGTATCCTTTCTCAATCTTATGTATGAGACGGTGTATTTCTTACTTATTTCGTTAAAGATTTCGCAAGATACATTCTTATAGCATAGCACTAAGTACATATTTATAACATAACATAAGACACTTTCCTGAACTTGATAGCTTTAATACTCAGACAGACGAATGAAAAACTGCACACGGACTCATTCAAACGTACATTCTTATAGCATAGCACTAAGTTCTTACATAAAAACAGAATATAAGGTACATTATTAAATCAAAAGATAAGGTACATTCTTGTTATATACCACTAGAAACCATATGATAACATAGCATTTTAACTTTAATCAGACGAATGAGAAGCTGTACAATTACTCAATAAACTGTAGATTAGACTGGAACCGTATTCTGATATGTTTGCAAAGCTGTGCCCTCTCTCATTCAGATGCATTTGAGACAAGCTTGGGATCTCAGGCAGATGTTTGGGAAAGCTCCACCCTAAGCCATACAGACACATATGTTGTATCCTTTCTCAATCTTATGTATGAGATGGTGTATTCTTACTTATTTCGTTAAAAATGTCGCAAGATACATTCTTATAGCATAGCACTAAGAACATATTTATAACATGACATAAGACACATTTTGAACTTGATAGCTTTAATACTTAGACAGATGAATGAAAAACTGCATACGTACTCATTCAAACGTACATTCTTATAGCATAGAACTAAGTCCTTACTTCAAAACAGAATATAAGGTATATTATTATATCAAAAGAGTATGACATTCTTGTTAGATACCACTAGAAACCATATGATAACATAGCATTTTAACCTTAATCAGACGAATGAGAAGCTGTACAATTACTCAATAAACTGTAGATTAGACTGGAACCACATTCTGATATGTTTTCAAAGCTGTGTCCTTACTAATTCAAATGGATTTGAGTAAAGCTTGGGATCTCAGGCAGATGTTTGAGAAAGCTTCACCCTAAGCCATACAGCCACATATCCTTTCTCAATCTTATGTATGAGACGGTGTATTTCTTACTTATTTCGTTAAAGATTTCGCAAGATACATTCTTATAGCATAGCACTAAGTACATATTTATAACATAACATAAGACACTTTCCTGAACTTGATAGCTTTAATACTCAGACAGACGAATGAAAAACTGCACACGGACTCATTCAAACGTACATTCTTATAGCATAGCACTAAGTTCTTACATAAAAACAGAATATAAGGTACATTATTAAATCAAAAGATAAGGTACATTCTTGTTATATACCACTAGAAACCATATGATAACATAGCATTTTAACTTTAATCAGACGAATGAGAAGCTGTACAATTACTCAATAAACTGTAGATTAGACTGGAACCGTATTCTGATATGTTTGCAAAGCTGTGCCCTCTCTCATTCAGATGCATTTGAGACAAGCTTGGGATCTCAGGCAGATGTTTGGGAAAGCTCCACCCTAAGCCATACAGACACATATGTTGTATCCTTTCTCAATCTTATGTATGAGATGGTGTATTCTTACTTATTTCGTTAAAAATGTCGCAAGATACATTCTTATAGCATAGCACTAAGAACATATTTATAACATGACATAAGACACATTTTGAACTTGATAGCTTTAATACTTGGACAGATGAATGAAAAACTGCATACGTACTCATTCAAACGTACATTCTTATAGCATAGAACTAAGTCCTTACTTCAAACAGAATATAAGGTATATTATTATATCAAAAGAGTATGACATTCTTGTTAGATACCACTAGAAACCATATGATAACATAGCATTTTAACCTTAATCAGACGAATGAGAAGCTGTACAATTACTCAATAAACTGTAGATTAGACTGGAACCACATTCTGATATGTTTTCAAAGCTGTGTCCTTACTAATTCAGATGGATTTGAGTAAAGCTTGGGGTTTCAGGCAGATGTTTGAGAAAGCTTCACCCTAAGCCATACAGCCACATATGATGTATCCTTTCTCAATCTTATGTATGAGACGGTGTATTTCTTACTTATTTCGTTAAAGATTTCGCAAGATACATTCTTATAGCATAGCACTAAGTACATATTTATAACATAACATAAGACACATTCTGAACTTGATAGCTTTAATACTCAGACAGACGAATGAAAAACTGCACACGGACTCATTAAAACGTACATTCTTATAGCATAGCACTAAGTTCTTACATAAAAACAGAATATAAGGTACATTATTAAATCAAAAGATAAGGTACATTCTTGTTATATACCACTAGAAACCATATGATAACATAGCATTTTAACTTTAATCAGACGAATGAGAAGCTGTACAATTACTCAATAAACTGTAGATTAGACTGGAACCGTATTCTGATATGTTTGCAAAGCTGTGCCCTCTCTCATTCAGATGCATTTGAGACAAGCTTGGGATCTCAGGCAGATGTTTGGGAAAGCTCCACCCTAAGCCATACAGACACATATGTTGTATCCTTTCTCAATCTTATGTATGAGATGGTGTATTCTTACTTATTTCGTTAAAAATGTCGCAAGATACATTCTTATAGCATAGCACTAAGAACATATTTATAACATGACATAAGACACATTTTGAACTTGATAGCTTTAATACTCAGACAGATGAATGAAAAACTGCATACGTACTCATTCAAACGTACATTCTTATAGCATAGAACTAAGTCCTTACTTCAAAACAGAATATAAGGTATATTATTATATCAAAAGAGTATGACATTCTTGTTAGATACCACTAGAAACCATATGATAACATAGCATTTTAACCTTAATCAGACGAATGAGAAGCTGTACAATTACTCAATAAACTGTAGATTAGACTGGAACCACATTCTGATATGTTTTCAAAGCTGTGTCCTTGCTCATTTAGATGGATTTGAGTAAAGCTTGGGATCTCAGGCAGATGTTTGAGAAAGCTTCACCCTAAGCCATAAAGCCACATATGATGTATCCTTTCTCATTCTTATGTATGAGACGGTGTATTTCTTACTTATTTCGTTAAAGATTTCGCAAGATACATTCTTATAGCATAGCACTAAGTACATATTTATAACATAACATAAGACACATTCTGAACTTGATAGTTTTAATACTCAGACAGACGAATGAAAAACTGCACACGGACTCATTCAAACGTACATTCTTATAGCATAGCAATAAGTTCTTACATAAAAACAGAATATAAGGTACATTATTAAATCAAAAGATAAGATACATTCTTGTTATATACCATCAGAAACCATATGATAACATAGCATTTTAACTTTAATCAGACGAATGAGAAGCTGTACAATTACTCAATAAACTGTAGATTAGACTGGAACCTTATTCTGATATGTTTGCAAAGCTGTGCCCTCTCTCATTCAGATGCATTTGAGACAAGCTTGGGATCTCAGGCAGATATTTGGGAAAGCTCCACCCTAAGCCATACAGACACATATGTTGTATCCTTTCTCAATCTTATGTATGAGATGGTGTATTCTTACTTATTTCGTTAAAAATGTCGCAAGATACATTCTGATAGCATAGCACTAAGAACATATTTATAACATGACATAAGACACATTTTGAACTTGATAGCTTTAATACTTAGACAGATGAATGAAAAACTGCATACGTACTCATTCAAACGTACATTCTTATAGCATAGAACTAAGTCCTTACTTCAAAACAGAATATAAGGTATATTATTATATCAAAAGAGTATGACATTCTTGTTAGATACCACTAGAAACCATATGATAACATAGCATTTTAACCTTAATCAGACGAATGAGAAGCTGTTCAATTACTCAATAAACTGTAGATTAGACTGGAACCACATTCTGATATGTTTTCAAAGCTGTGTCTTTACTCATTTAGATGGATTTGAGTAAAGCTTGGGATCTCAGGCAGATGTTTGAGAAAGCTTCACCCTAAGCCATAAAGCCACATATGATGTATCCTTTCTCATTCTTATGTATGAGACGGTGTATTTCTTACTTATTTCGTTAAAGATTTCGCAAGATACATTCTTATAGCATAGCACTAAGTACATATTTATAACATAACATAAGACACATTCTGAACTTGATAGCTTTAATACTCAGACAGACGAATGAAAAACTGCACACGGACTCATTCAAACGTACATTCTTATAGCATAGCACTAAGTTCTTACATAAAAACAGAATATAAGGTACATTATTATTTCAAACGATAAGGTACATTCTTGTTATATACCACTAGAAACCATATAATAACATAGCATTTTAACTTTAATCAGACGAATGAGAAGCTGTACAATTACTCAATAAACTGTAGATTAGACTGGAACCACATTCTGATATGTTTTCAAAGCTGTGTCCTTACTCATTCAGATGGATTTGAGTAAAGCTTGGGATCTCAGGCAGATGTTTGAGAAAGCTTCACCCTAAGCCATACAGCCACATATGATGTATCCTTTCTCAATCTTATGTATGAGACGGTGAATTTCTTACTTATTTCGTTAAAGATTTCACAAGATACATTCTTATAGCATAGCACTAAGTACATATTTATAACATAACATAAGACACATTCTGAACTTGATAGCTTTAATACTCAGACAGACGAATGAAAAACTGCACACGGACTCATTCAAACGTACATTCTTATAGCATAGCACTAAGTTCTTACATAAAAACAGAATATAAGGTACATTATTATTTCAAACGATAAGTTACATTCTTGTTATATACCACTAGAAACCATATAATAACATAGCATTTTAACTTTAATCAGACGAATGAGAAGCTGTACAATTACTCAATAAACTGTAGATTAGACTGGAACCGTATTCTGATATGTTTGCAAAGCTGTGCCCTCTCTCATTCAGATGCATTTGAGACAAGCTTGGGATCTCAGGCAGATGTTTGGGAAAGCTCCACCCTAAGCCATACAGACACATATGTTGTATCCTTTCTCAATCTTATGTATGAGACGGTGTATTCTTACTTATTTCGTTAAAAATGTCGCAAGATGCATTCGTATAGCATAGCACTAAGAACATATTTATAACATGATATAAGACACATTTTGAACTTGATAGCTTTAATACTTAGACAGATGAATGAAAAACTGCATACGTACTCATTCAAACGTACATTCTTATAGCATAGAACTAAGTCCTTACTTCAAAACAGAATATAAGGTATATTATTATATCAAAAGAGTATGACATTCTTGTTAGATACCACTAGATACCATATGATAACATAGCATTTTAACCTTAATCAGACGAATGAGAAGCTGTACAATTACTCAATAAACTGTAGATTAGACTGGAACCACATTCTGATATGTTTTCAAAGCTGTGTCGTTACTAATTCAGATGGATTTGAGTAAAGCTTGGGATCTCAGGCAGATGTTTGAGAAAGCTTCACCCTAAGCCATACAGCCACATATGATGTATCCTTTCTCAATCTTATGTATGAGACGGTGTATTTCTTACTTATTTCGTTAAAGATTTCGCAAGATACATTCTTATAGCATAGCACTAAGTACATATTTATAACATAACATAAGACACTTTCCTGAACTTGATAGCTTTAATACTCAGACAGACGAATGAAAAACTGCACACGGACTCATTCAAACGTACATTCTTATAGCATAGCACTAAGTTCTTACATAAAAACAGAATATAAGGTACATTATTAAATCAAAAGATAAGGTACATTCTTGTTATATACCACTAGAAACCATATGATAACATAGCATTTTAACTTTAATCAGACGAATGAGAAGCTGTACAATTACTCAATATACTGTAGATTAGACTGGAACCGTATTCTGATATGTTTGCAAAGCTGTGCCCTCTCTCATTCAGATGCATTTGAGACAAGCTTGGGATCTCAGGCAGATGTTTGGGAAAGCTCCACCCTAAGCCATACAGACACATATGTTGTATCCTTTCTCAATCTTATGTATGAGATGGTGTATTCTTACTTATTTCGTTAAAAATGTCGCAAGATACATTCTTATAGCATAGCACTAAGAACATATTTATAACATGACATAAGACACATTTTGAACTTGATAGCTTTAATACTTGGACAGATGAATGAAAAACTGCATACGTACTCATTCAAACGTACATTCTTATAGCATAGAACTAAGTCCTTACTTCAAAACAGAATATAAGGTATATTATTATATCAAAAGAGTATGACATTCTTGTTAGATACCACTAGAAACCATATGATAACATAGCATTTTAACCTTAATCAGACGAATGAGAAGCTGTACAATTACTCAATAAACTGTAGATTAGACTGGAACCACATTCTGATATGTTTTCAAAGCTGTGTCCTTACTAATTCAGATGGATTTGAGTAAAGCTTGGGGTTTCAGGCAGATGTTTGAAAAAGCTTCACCCTAAGCCATAAAGCCACATATGATGTATCCTTTCTCAATCTTATGTATGAGACGGTGTATTTCTTACTTATTTCGTTAAAGATTTCGCAAGATACATTCTTATAGCATAGCACTAAGTACATATTTATAACATAACATAAGACACATTCTGAACTTGATAGCTTTAATACTCAGACAGACGAATGAAAAACTGCACACGGACTCATTAAAACGTACATTCTTATAGCATAGCACTAAGTTCTTACATAAAAACAAAATATAAGGTACATTATTATATCAAAAGATAAGGTACATTCTTGTTATATACCACTAGAAACCATATGATAACATAGCATTTTAACTTTAATCAGACGAATGAGAAGCTGTACAATTACTCAATAAACTGTAGATTAGACTGGAACCGTATTCTGATATGTTTGCAAAGCTGTGCCCTCTCTCATTCAGATGCATTTGAGACAAGCTTGGGATCTCAGGCAGATGTTTGGGAAAGCTCCACCCTAAGCCATACAGACACATATGTTGTATCCTTTCTCAATCTTATGTATGAGATGGTGTATTCTTACTTATTTCGTTAAAGATTTCGCAAGATACATTCTTATAGAATAGCACTAAGTACATATTTATAACATAACATAAGACACATTCTGAACTTGATAGCTTTAATACTCAGACAGACGAATGAAAAACTGCACACGGACTCATTCAAACGTACATTCTTATAGCATAGCACTAAGTTCTTACATCAAAACAGAATACAAGGTACATTATTATATCAAAAGATAAGGTACATTCTTGTTATATACCACTAGAAACCATATGATAACATAGCATTTTAACTTTAATCAGACGAATGAGAAGCTGTACAATTACTCAATAAACTGTAGATTAGACTGGAACCATATTCTGATATGTTTGCAAAGCTGTGCCCTCTCTCATTCAGATGCATTTGAGACAAGCTTGGGATCTCAGGCAGATGTTTGGGAAAGCTCCACCCTAAGCCATACAGACACATATGATGTATCCTTTCTCAATCTTATGTATGAGACGGTGTATTCTTACTTATTTCGTTAAAAATGTCGCAAGATACATTCGTATAGCATAGCACTAAGAACATATTTATAACGTGACATAAGACACATTCTGAACTTGATAGCTTTAATACTCAGACAGATGAATGAAAAACTGCATACGTACTCATTCAAACGTACATTCCTATAGCATAGAACTAAGTCCTTACTTCAAAACAGAATATAAGGTATATTATTATATCAAAAGAGTATGACATTCTTGTTAGATACCACTAGAAACCATATGATAACATAGCATTTTAACCTTAATCAGACGAATGAGAAGCTGTACAATTACTCAATAAACTGTAGATTAGACTGGAACCACATTCTGATATGTTTTCAAAGCTGTGTCCTTACTCATTCAGATGGATTTGAGTAAAGCTTGGGATCTCAGGCAGATGTTTGAGAAAGCTTCATCCTAAGCCATACAGCCACATATGATGTATCCTTTCTCAATCTTATGTATGAGACGGTGTATTTCTTACTTATTTCGTTAAAGATTTCGCAAGATACATTCTTATAGCATAGCACTAAGTACATATTTATAACATAACATAAGACACATTCTGAACTTGATAGCTTTAATACTCAGACAGACGAATGAAAAACTGCACACGGACTCATTCAAACGTACATTCTTATAGCATAGCACTAAGTTCTTACATAAAAACAGAATACAAGGTACATTATTATATCAAAAGATAAGGTACATTCTTGTTATATACCACTAGAAACAATATGATAACATAGCATTTTAACCTTAATCAGACGAATGAGAAGCTGTTCAATTACTCAATAAACTAGATTAGACTGGAACCATATTCTGATATGTTTTCAAAGCTGTGTCTTTACTCATTCAGATGGATTTGAGTAAAGCTTGGGATCTCAGGCAGATGTTTGAGAAAGCTTCACCCTAAGCCATACAGACACATATGATGTACTAGTATCCTTTCTCAATCTTATGTATAAGACGGTTTATCCCCGGCTTAGTATATATCTAGGTTTTGATTGGTTAACGCACGTCGTTACAAAACGCATAGCATTGGTTGTTGCTAACTCATATCCCGGACGTTGCTAACCATAATCCCGGGGAACTTCACGCAAGTTTTCTATAGTTCCATGATTGCTCCTTGTGAAATGTTGAATTCTGTAGATTATCCATGAAGTTTGTAATTAAATATTTAATTCATTAACGATTTTGTCCTATTATGCCGATCATTAACACTCATTTCATTAAATGCATCACTTGACTGCCACATTTTCAAGGAACGGGACTACTGACTATGCAAATTATCCACGTTGACGTCACACCATCTTTTGCGTAACGCTCACAACATTTAGCGCCAAATTTGAATCAATCCAGTTTCTCTGTCTCCGTATTAAAAACGTCTTATATTTGACTACCTGCTTTGGTAGAACCCTACACCCCGTAAAAAATATGTAAAATTTCCAAATTTCAATAAAACTTTTTTAGATAATGAAAAAAACGTTGTTTTCACGATACACTTTGTACCCGAATTTCCAGAAAAACTCGCCTTATTCGGACTAAGACCGGGGATAAATACGTTATCTACGTTCATATCCATAGATATGGATATTTTAGCACCCTTCAGTACCCTGTTCACCCTTCAGTACCCTGTTCACCCTTCGGCTACACCTCACGGTGTACTGGGGTAATTCAGGGTGTTAAAATACCCATATCTACGGATATGAACGTAGATAACTTATAGTATTCTTACTTATTTCGTTAAAGATTTCGCAAGATACATTCTTAAAGCATAGCACTAAGTAAATATTTATAACATCACATAAGACACATTCTGAACTTTATAGCTTTAATACTCAGACAGATGAATGAAAAACTGCACACGTACTCATTCAAACGTACATTATTATAGCATAGCACTAAGTTCTTACGTGAAAAAACATAATACAAGGTATATTATTATATCAAAAGACTAAGTACATTCTTGTTAGATACCACTAGAAACCATATGATAACATAGCATTTTAACCTTAATCATACGAATGAGAAGCTTTACAATTACTCAATAAACTGTAGATTAGACTGGAACCATATCCTGATATGTTTGCAAAGCTGTGCTCTTACTCATTCAGATGCATTTGAGACAAGCTTGGGATCTCAGGCAGATGTTTGAGAATGCTTCACCCTAAGCCATACAGACACATATGATGTATCCGTTCTCAATCTTATGTATGAGAAGGTGTATTCTTACTTATTTTGTTAAAGATTTCGCAAGATACATTCTATAGCACAGCACTAAGTACATATTTAACACCACACAAGACACATTCTGAACTATATAGCTTTAATACTCAGACTGATGAATAGAAAACCTGTACAATTACTAAATAAAACATACATTATTATAGCATAGTACTAAGTTCTCACTTAAAAACAACACTAGGTACATTATATTGACATATTAAGTACATTCTTGCTAGGTACCACTAGATAAAATATAATCAGATAATATTTAGACCTTGTTCAGATGATTAAGAAGCTGTACAATTACTCAATAAACTGTAGATTAGACTGAAACCACATTCTGATATGCAAAGCTGTGCCTTTACTCATTCAGATTCATTTGAGACAAACTGTGGATCTCAAGCAGATGTTTGAGAAATTCACCCTAAAAGAGTGACGGACGATACCAGTGTGAAAGTCAAACTCATAAATCGAACATAAACTGACAACGACATGTCTAAAAATGAAAAGGACAAACAGTCAAACAATAGTAGTCATGACACAGCATTGAAAACTAAAGAATAAACAACACGAATCCCACCAAAAACTAGGGGTGATCTTAAGTGCTCCAGAAGGGTAAGCAGATCCTGCTCCACATGTGGCACCCGTCGTGTTGCTTATGCGATAACAAATCCGGTCATTCGGTAGGTCACATTTATGAAAGAAAAAGGGATTGTTGTTACGACTTAAGGAACATATCCGACATCATTTGTGAAACGGTTATTCCATAACGGTCATCCAACTCGTGATGGCGTCCGTAAAATTTTCTAAGAGATGATTTCAACTTCACCATTTGGAACTCTTGATTTAATAGCTTCATTGTGAGCAACAACCCTCGATCAAGAAAATCTTGATAGGAAATGCAAGTATGGGAATATCGTATCAATTATATACAGCGTGTGCAGGTGCTGGTGCAATGTTTCTACTTAGAAATGGTCATACAGACACATATGGTGTATCCTTTCTCAATCTTATGTATGAGAAGGTGTGTTCTTACTTATTTCGTTAAGGATTTTGCAAGATGCATTCATATAGAATGTATAGCATAACACTAAGTACATTATTATAGTAAGCACTAAGTTCATTATTATATCAGAACACTAGGTACATTCTTATAACATAGCACAAGACACATTCTGAACTGTATAGCTTTAGTACTCAATCATATAAACACACAAACTGTACAAGTACTCAATAAAACGTATATTATTAAAGCAAAGCACTTAGGCTGTGTTCACATTGACCTAAACTCGGTGTTGTGTAGCATTATAGGTAAAATGTCAATAATACAGGAGTCAACATTGTGCTATAATCCTAACCACTTGAAAAATAACGTGCAAACATGTAACAAAGAAGCACAAAATGGCATACAGACTGAGCTTTTTAGTTAATATAAAAGACAAGAATAAACAAATTTACCATAGTACTATAACACAATGGCGGGATGTATAAGTACAGAGCCACGTCATATATGTAACGAAGTTGCAACTCACCCAATCCACCTTAAGTTTCACCGGTCAAATGTCATATAGCTTCTGAAAACCATTTTACATCTGGTCATACGCACTTTTTCCTCATTTGTAAGTTCTGAAAACAATGCACGTAATCCATCTATTCCATTTCTTGCAATGGACAACTTTAAATGTGACAACCTTGAATTCAAATGTGTAGCTTTCAAAGCTGTTGCTTTTGATACAGCTTTACAGTAAATTGCCTTACTGAATGTTTTCAAATTACCTTGCTGAATGTGATAGTTATGCGGATAGACCTGTGATGTTATCAGATAATAACATTCCCTTGTGATGTACAATTAACAAATCTGAACAACAATCTAGTGTCCTCTAGGTTTCTTCAGGAAGTGTGTCTGCAGCTTTGGCATCAAGTTATCTAGATCGGACTTCAGGTCTAAATATTTTCAGTCTTTTTTTATGACAGGTGAATTTGGCTCTTTGTTTTAGGTATTTGTGTTATATAACTCTGTTAATTCGGTACTCATACAATCCTCGGACCTTCTTGTTTGGCTTTGGGCGTTTCTGATAGCGGTAAATCATGAAAAAATAAAATCAGGAACATTTCTATTTTTTGTATCCAGTTGAATCATCATCCTTAGCAAGTTCGGATATTGGGACATTATGTTTATTTAAATCTCTTATTATCTGGACAACCATAGCTTTTTAACTTCTGCGTTTCTGTAAGGAATGGTACAAACTCTGCAATCCCAATTTCTCAAGGTATGATGCAATACTTGTCCAGTCTTTTGGTCGATTAGTAATGCCACTCCTGAAATTAAAATCTTCAGTCGACGACACGTGCACAAATATCACCATAACATTATTTGAAAGTAAAAATTTGCATCATATAAAAACCAATATATGAACTCGTTTTCAAGTTAGATAGGTTTGAATGATAACTAGAGGCTCTAAAGAGCCTGTGTCGCTCACCTTGGTACATGTATATGTGAATATTAAACAAAAGAAGCGAAGCAGATAGATTCATGACAAAATTGTGTTTTGGTGATGGTGATGTGTTTGTACATCTTACTTTACTGAACATTCTTGCTGCTTACAATTATCTCTATCTATAATGAACTTGGGCCAGTAGTTTCAGTGGAAACTGTTAGTAAAAATTTACAAATTTTATGAAAATTGTTAAAAATTGACTATAAAGGACAATAACTCCTTAGGGGTCAATTGACCATTTCAGTCATGTTGACTTATTTGTAAATCTTACTTTTCTGAACATTATTGCTGTTTACAGGTTATCTCTATCTATAATAGTATTCAAGATAATAACCAAAAACAGCAAAATTTCCTTAACCTTACCAATTTAGGGTTGGATGGCCGGGTCACCGGACACATTTTTTAAACTAAATACCTCAAAAATGATTGTGGCCAAGTTTGGATTAATTTAACCCAGTAGTTTCAGAGGAGAAGATTTTTGTAAATATTACTAAGATTTACGAAAAATGGTTAAAAATTGCCTATAAAGGGCAATAACTCCTTAAGGGGTCAACTGACCATTTCGGTCATGTTGACTTATTTGTAAATCTTACTTTGCTGAACATTATTGCTGTTTACAGTTGATCTCTATCTATAATAATATTCAAGATAATAAGCAAAAACTGCAAAATTTCCTTAAAATTACTAATTCAGGGGCAGCAATCCAACAACGGGTTGTCCGATTTGTCTGAAAATTTCAGGGCAGATAGATCTTGACCTAATAGATTATTTACCCCGTGTCAGATTTGCTCTAAATGCTTTGGTTTTTGAGTAATAAGCCAAAAACTGCATTTTACCCCTATGTTCTATTTTTAGACATGGCGGCCATCTTGGTTGGTTGGCCGGGTCACCGGACACATTTTTTAAACTAGATACCCCAATGATGATTGTGGACAAGTTTGGATTAATTTTGCCCAGTATTTTCAGAGGAGAAGATTTTTGTAAAAGTTAACGACGACGGACGACGACGGACGCCGGACACCGGACGACGGACACCGGACGACGGACGCCGGACAACGGACGACGGACAACGGACAACGGACGACGGACAACGGACGACGGACAACGGACGACGGACGCAAAATGTTGGGAAAAGCTCACTTGGCCCTTCGGGCCAGGTGAGCTAAAAAAGCAGTCGAAAACTGAATCTTTTCCCGATAAGTCATAGTTTGACGTCGCGAAAATAACAAATTTATGTTAAAATTGAACACTTCATCACTTTGATGAAAACATAAGAAGATGTTGTATGATTGCATTTTCAAAACACTGCCATCCCTGATATTTTCAGATTAACCCAGTATATTTATGAAGATCGACTTATTCAAAAGTATAAAGATACTAACAGAGAACGATTTACACTATACTTCCATTTAAATTGATAATGCTATAGACGCTTCTGTCTAAAAAATAGAACTAATTTATCTGACATTTGTTAAAAACAGAAAGCCAGTAAATCATTTCTTTAGCATTGAAGATTGAGAAAAAGCAGATGCACAGAAAATTCTATAGGAAATTGAAGGAGCATTCACTCGGAATGGGATACCAAATTGGAATAATAAATTAATTGGATTTAGCTCAGGTAGAGCCTCTGTAAAATTAGGATGTCGTGGTGGCTTTGATCAAACGAGATGTTCCACATTTAGTTATTACACACTGTATAACACACAGACTTGAGTTAGCAGCAAAAAGTGCAATACAAAACCACAGGTGTATGAAAGAAATTCAGGATTTGTTGCAGTATCTGTAGAAGCACTATCAGTACTCCCCAAAGGCCTTACGAGAATTAAAGCAGATAGGGGAAGCTTTAGAAGAAAAGGTGATAAAGCCTACACAACTGGTCCGAGTACACAGTTATCGTCCTTTGATTTTCGTTGTCCACGAATATAGTCCTTAGTGTGGACAGTGTGTTACTTGCCAATTTTTGTTATACCCCTTCCAAATTTATTTCTCCATGTTTTATGCCTCATATAGCAAGTTGGGGGGTGAAATGACACAGTAAACAAAATTTGGGTCATAAATATTAATGTAAAGTAGTGATTAGGTCCAGCTGAAAAGGGTCAAAAATTAGCTCTTCGGAAGCTGTCAAAAGATTTCAAGACCCCCTTAACATAAAATTGTCCATATTTTGAGTTAGAGCTGATGAAGTTTTCTATAATTTTGATATAATTTGTCCCAAAAGTAGTACAACACACTGTAAAAATATTATTGAGAAAGCGCAGGTGGGATTTTTTTAATTGTCATTTATTGTCTAAAACAAATGCACTACGAAATAACTGTGTACTCGGACCAACTTGCTGATACAAGATGGCTGCCACATATTCACAGGGCCCTTGAAATCGTAGTAAGAGAGCTCAGATTATTACTTGCACATTTTGAACATATTCTGGGATCTAGGTCTAGAGTTTTCTTTATCAGCAGAATACTTAAAGATTACAAGTTTCTGTACATAGTATTTTTCCCTCACATTTTGAAAGTACTCAGTGTTCTTAGTTTGAAATTTCAGCAAGATTATCTGACCCTGTCAGCAATGTTTGATGCAATTTCTACTTAAATCTCTTTTCAATTGAACTGAAAATTGTAAGTGGCAAAGAATTGTCAAATTTTCTTGCTACTGTAGATTCCCAGAACAGTACATAGAGAGACATTGAACTTTTAAACATAAAGTTCAACATAAATGACGATTTTACCCGACAGAAACAAGTTATAGTTGACCTGATTGTTGCTGCCCTGGACAACAGATTTGAACCCACGAGAAAACTTCAAAGATCCAGTACTTGTATTAAAGCATTATAAGAATGGTTGATAGTAATATTTGGTTAGGTATTAGTTGAGCAGGCATGATCATTTATATAAATAACTATATCATATAATGCATGAATTGAAAGCATGAAAAACATCTGCTAGACCAGTTCACGAGTTAGACACGGTAGATGAAAGCAAGAGTAGGCATAGAAGAAGGCTGCTATAGTGCAGATTAGTACATCGTGATGGTAAAGATGATAAAATATGACATGTATATAAAGTAAAACAGTTTAATGTAATAAAAATCTTATTGATATATATGCTAACATGACAATAATTGAGTTATTTAGTTTACCTTCTACAAGAATTATTAAATCTATAAAAATGTCCCATGTCTAGACCATTATAGTCCGTTTGATATGACTCATTGTCCATTACTATTCGACTTTGTTTTGGCAAAGCTGGAACTAATTGTTTTTCAATTCATAATGTTGTTCAAAAATTAATGGTAACTTTTTTTATTATTATTAGTTCACAATTATGTGATTCATTGTCAGAGTTGTAAAAATGAACTTTTAAGAATTATTTTCTGAAGATTTATAGAAGTCAAACGGAATATAACCTCTTGCAACTCCACCAATTTGGGAAAGTCTGTAAAGGGCTGTTCATGCGTGCAAATAAAGTAGGTAGTGGAAATTAGTTTCTTAATTTTGTCTTCAATTTCTTTTTCCTTTTTCCTAACACAGGACAAAAGAGGCCGCCAGACTGAGAGGAACTACAACTTCCAGATGACTCATCTTTTTTTTTATCTTTTTGTTTCTCCTCCTTACAGTTCCTGTGTGAATTGCTTTTCCAGTGAGCTATTAATATATTTTTTTTTTCTTAAAGCACTTGTTCCTATGAACATACAACAATTTCTGTGCCAAATCAGGGTAGTTTTTACACGTTTGGCATATAATGGTTTTTTGTTTTGACTCATTAACCTTCCCGTCATCGTCCGTATGAGCGACATATTTTAGCCCAAGAATTCCTCTTCCCTGCTCAGTAAATAGCTTCTCTGTCTTTTACGCTTGTATTCTTTTTTTTCTTTTCTTTACACTCTTCTTCGTCTTTTGTTTTTTTCCCAGATGTAGTGACACCAAAAAGTCCATGATGAGTGTATCGGAGTGGTTTGTTTATAAAACTTCCGTCTCATTCAATATTATTATTTTAACCTCCAAGCTTAGTTCCCCACCTTTAAAGTGAACAAGATTTTTAAAACTTCTATCAGGATGAATTACTTAATATGTGGAGTCGTGTGTAATACTGATTCAAATTATTATGTCAATACATCCTACATTACTTTGATTTACTTGAAAATTAAATAAACTTGTGTGTTTTGAAATTGTTAATAAAGTGACTTCAAATTTGCATCTGTTGTTTTTTTTCGAGAATAGAAATATCATTGTCACCTAGAGACTTCTACGAGCCGAAAAAAATCCTTACTTATGAATAGAGTGTATGCGGAATTTGATTTTTATAATAAAGCAGCCACTAAATTTTGAAATGTAGGCCTTTCATCCAATCGATCCCCGACTGAATCAAAGTACAAACATATTCGACAAAAGGGACGATTTTTCGTTCCTTATTGTTAATTTTTCTTTCTTTTTTTATTTTGGACGGTGGTGTTCTTTCTGCGCCATCTTATGCATCACACCTCGTTCGCTATGCCCGTGTCTGTTGTGACGTTCTGGATTATAATGAACGTAATCTACGTATAACTGGTAAGCTATCAAGTCAGGGATTTCGTTTCCAAATTAATTAGTTTTAATCTTTAATCTTTAGTAAACTCTTCCACAGATATTTATATTTGGTTTGGAAGCTTGGTTGTATTTTTCTCAAATCTGTACTTAGTGTACTCTAATGCAGTAGTTGTCGTTTGTTTGTGTGTTACATATCTGTTTTTTGTTTATTTTTTTGTACATGAATTCGGTTGAATTGTTTTACGTTGTCATTTCGGGGCCTTTTATAGCTGATTATGCGGTATGGATTTTCGTTTGTTGTTCAAGGCCGTATGGTGATATATAATTTTTGTGTCATTGGGTCTTTTGTTTCTTTTTTTCTTTTTTTATTTAATGTCTTTTTGTAGTAGGGATGTATAGGTACCCTGCCACGTACACTCTGCGTTTTTTGTAGATATATTTCTGCTTTATTTCGATCTTTCGAGTTTATCCATTTTTGTTGGCGCACCTTCAAACTTGTTTAACCCCGCCACATTCTGTATGTACTTGGCCCAAGACTTGGATTTCATTTTATTAATCTAAATCCTATTGATTGATATTAAAATGTATTTAAAACTCATTCAAGAGAGAATCAACGATATAGCCTTCCAGAAGCAAGAGACTGACATCAATCAAAATAAAAAATTAAACTTTTTTAATATACTATATAAACCAAAGAGAAGACTATCGTATGTTGTTCAAAGCAAATCCATATGTGATAGATTAACATTATGTAGAATAAGGTTAAGTGCTCATACTTTATCTATTTAAAGAGGGCGATATCTAAAATAAATACCAAAGCAGAGTAGGGTACAAATGTATGTCTTTGCTGCAACAATGGAGACATTGAAGATGAACTACACTTTCTTTTAACATGTTTCTCCTATAACTATGTGAGAGATAACCTCATCAAAAAATTAAATAATGTTCTATTGAACAACAAATTACCTTCTTTATCATATTACTTGCTTATATCAATTTTAAATAGTAATTCCCTAACAATATTAAAAATTGTTGTCAACTATTTGAAATAATGCTTGTTGATGAGAAACTCATTATTAAAAGGTACTTAATTTTTGTAATAATGTATTCTTTTTTATTTTCATATATTTCTGTCATAATTATCCACTGTCACTCCTTCATTGTATATATGTTATTGTAGTTTGTCTTTAATTTGTTGCCATAACCATTTATTGTCAATGCGTTAGTGCTAATAAAGTCTTTTTTTTTATCTTATCTTATCTTATAATATTCTGAATTTCTGGTCTTCAGATAAGTTCATGCTGTGAAGACAAATAAACAAGCATTTGACTAAATTATTATTTGCTTAACTATATGTGCTGGCTACGTACATTGTAGGGTTGAAAAGAGTGTCGATAACGAGATAAAAAAATATAACCTCGTTTTCCAACTACGTCACGTTTATGTTTAGGAGCAACTTCAGTGTCGGATCATGTGGGGGGAGGGGTAATGGGCGGTGTTATTGAGTTGGACCTCCCCGCATCTTTTATCCTGGGTTGGGAACATCTCACCTTTTTGAAATCGCCCCTGCAATCGTCATAATCACACCTTGCTTTTCCGATAAATTCGTCACGTCTTGAATGCTTTCCACTATGTTCACCTTTTATAATTTCATTATGAAGAAATTTCACTTTCAATATGCAATAAACCTTCTTTTTTTTTGTAGCATATCAATTTGAAAACATAGTTTGATTGCATCATTTACCAGAAATTAAAATGTATAGTATCATACAACAAGTGTGGACACAAATCAGTGTGGATAGTATGTTTGGAGGTTTGATAGTTTTTGCATTATTCCCCTGAGGGGTTCATGCTTATATATTGGCGAGTTTTGGATGTGTCTATGGGCCACTCGATATCTTTCGGCAGGAAGTCAGGGTAAAATTCTCGAAACGAATACACAATACGAATATACAAGTAGTTATCTTTGTCTCTGATATGGTCCCTTGGCTAGGCTACCACATTTAGCACATTGTAACAATCAAAGTAAATTGGAAAGTAAAACAATTAAGACTAAGTTGTTTAAATATAAAATACAAGTTGCTTTCTTTAAAAAAAAAAAAGAAAAAAAAAAAAGAAAAGCAATACATTAACATAAGACCACTGACTGGTCACCAAAATATTTTTACTGAATTTGTGTTTGCTGTGACGTGAAATATTTTACTTTGAATAGAAGAAGCCAGTTGAAAATATGTATTTACATCTACTGTTTGAATATACATTTTTAATTTCAACTATTTTATTCATTGCTTAGGAATGTACATAATTTTCCGATGATAACCCTTTTGCAAATCCCAATTTCTACAAACCGGATGCAAATTGCACAAAACTATCGCAATTTGAATTTATGCACTAATTAATATGGAATTCTGGATGCATCTATTTTATATATCATATCTTTTATTTTGTTTCCTGTTTGGATGCCTTCATATTCTTAACTCCGCGTTATTGAAGCTGTCTGTACTCATGGTAGATGTTGTAAAGATGATCGGAATCTAAAGTCCAATTCCATGTGCGTTGAAACATGTGGCATGCAATTAATCGGAACCTTATATAAAAAGTTATGTTGGTCTCATAAAACATCTCAAATTTTACGGATTTGCTTATTTTACTTAAATTAATTCAAACATTCTACATGGAAATGTAGTTTTGCCGAAGAATAGCTTAATTTTGAAGTTTTACGAATACCTGAACACACTTTTAAAATAACCAATTTATATAAAACTTTATGTGGATATAAAAAGATACCAGGAACGTTGCGCACGATGTTCCTACAACACGCCGTTACACCACCACGACGTCAAAGAGAGTGTTCTGAAACTTTTGACGTACATTTATTCAATTTGTAAGTTTGATTTGCTTTTTTTTATGTAGTTGGTTGATTCTAAATCTGTCTCTATTAATTTTGTGATGTCTATTTACCATGAATCTATTTACCTCAAGTTGTGGAAATCGCTTAAGTAATTTTTACCCTTAATTCACCTTAAAATGTTGTATTGTCGTAAGTTATGAACTTGAAAGAAGGAAAAATTGGACAGAAGTATACGGTTTTCAATAAATGAATTATAACAAAACTTTAATCGAGGGCTGCTAAAATTGCATGGTGCATATCATCTGTCAATGTAATTTTTCATATCTTGATTCAATTCTAATACAAATATACCCAACACTCTGCAAGTAAATATAAACATATTCATCCTTGATTAATTTGAATTGAATTGTATTAAAAATTTGCTTGACAAATAACTTGTCGAAATACAACCATTAAATAAAATTACTATGACCCGATCTTGAAATTATTTTCCCAGTCATTTGAAGTTGCATGCTTTTAAAATGTACTAATCTTCTCCTGAATCGTCCGTATAATACGGGGTTGCATTAATTTAATAAAACTGTTTGTCAGTCTTTCAGTTACCTATGTTTTATGCACAACATGCACCGTGTTTTTTTTCGACAACCAACAATTTTTTTTTAAATTTCACCACGCGGTTCGTTTTAAGTATCAGGAATATACAATGGAACACATTTTGCACATGTAACGTCTAACAAAATGCGTTAGTTTGGATTTTTCGACGTTTTTCGACGTTTGGACAAAATGGCTACCGTTTTGTAATGTTTCGTAGCATTTTATTCCTGTAAGACACAAACATGCAGTTAATAAAAAAAGAATCTAGACTTTATGTACTTTTCGTGTATCTAACTTTTGTTTTGGTAAATTATAAATTACTAATTGAAATGTCAGGTAAAAAACCCGCATTGATTGCTTGGACAAGTGAAATATCAACTTGGACAAAATGGCTACCGCTTGAAAAACGATTGTGTAGAGTTGGTTTTATAGAATCTACAATTTTTGAACTCATGAACAATGAGGCAAATGCTTGTTCTTTCGATAGATGTTATAATTATCTCACATTTTAAAGACATTTTTGGCTATGTCTACTTATAAAACTACCTTTTAGCCGTTAAGTCAACGTAAAACGTCATTGGACATTTTTCTTATTCCAGCTTAATATGCAGTCACCGAGTCAAACGAAATTCGACAAAAGAACGGCTTTCATTTAACCGAGAACTGACACACTTCGTTGCTTCTGCCAAGTTTCGGGATGATCAAAGAATAAGAAATAGGATCACTATACATAAGAGATAAAACAGTTGTTCAAAAATGTAACGTTGGACATCCGTTTTTTTCACATAGCTTTGTTGTATTAATCCTCAAATATACTAGATATTACTAAGCATATGACAAAGAGCTTTAAGAACATAAAGGAAAACATATACTGAATAAGTTTTTATAGTGGTTAGTGTTTGTTAACATTTTATTTTGTTTTGCGGCGGAAATTTCGCAGATTCTGTTTTAAATCATAGGGGTTGTAGGAACAGCGTGCGTGACGTTAGAATTGAATTGATGTACACAAGATGTGATTTAAGTCTACAAAAAGCATCAGTGACGCTCGAATGCAAAAAGTTAAAAGGCAAAATAACTTCCAAAGTTAATGAAGCTATTCCTTGGGAAGACAATCCTTAGCTTATCGAAAAGGTCAAAGTTTATAATAGGAAAGTGACTGAAAAAGAAACAAAAGAGAAACAGCTAGAGGTCGGAGTACCGTTAGCAATGATGACCGTGCTTGAACACATGCCAAGCCCTTCTGTCGTATACTGAATTAAGATAAGAAAAACAAATATGCGCTTTCACGAGTGAAATAAATATTATTGCATTACATGGTACATTAGAGCTTGTAACAGTAAATAGAAAGTATACGCACTGATACTAAGGAAAGTAATACGCATTTCCGTAATCACATTTGTTAATCTAATAGTTGAATTCCGATTTCGAATGTCAAACTATCTACAACAAATGTGTTGACTCCAAATTCATCGACATTTTATCCAGATTGTTTTAGAACGCAAACCGATAGTGTACGTTTGAAAAAAGTAAAATCACAAAAATCCCGAACTCAGAGGTAAATCAAATCGGAAAGTCCCTAATCACATGGCAAAATAAATTACAAAACACATAAAAAACGAATGGACAAGAACTGTCATATTCCTGACTTGGTACAGGCATTTTCAAATGTAGAAAATGGTGGATTAAACCTAGTTTTATAGCGCTTAACCTCTCACTTTGTTGACAGTCTCATCAAATTACGTTGTTTTTACAATGATGCGTGAACTATATTCAAATTTCAAATTTACATTATAATAAAATTTATTTTCTGTATAGTATAATGAAAGTAATTGTGTTTGTAGGATGTTAAGCAGTGTTAGAAAGTGGTGCAAATTAAAAAAAAAACTTCCGTATGGGCCAGGGAACACAATCTTAATAGATCTGAACACATCTAACTGTTAAGTTATAATTTCAAGTTAACGAGATGAATAGCTCAATATCGAGATGCTAAGCAAAAACTAACGAGAATATTCAATTGATAATATATTTTATTTAACAAAGAAAGATATCCATGATGTTTATTCACATTGTACCCCTGGATAAGCTGTTAAAGTATATGATGGTAGTTCTTCAGCAAATCATTTCATGTCGGTCACTGCATTAAACCACAAGCTTTAGTCTAATGGGGAAAAATTCATCTGCAAAATAATGTCAAAATCTTAAAACATGATAACAGATATAAGGACATGTTAATAAAGGTGTGCTCCTATTTGGGAGCACCTTCTCGTGATAGAACAATATCAAACTTTTTTTTAAATGTACGCGAAGCTAACCTACAGATATGAAGCATTTGGAAATAATATAGAATTTCCAATAAAAAATTGTTGTCAGAAAATGAATGTGCTTTATAGTATATTTTATATTATGGCAATCACGAAAAGAAGCGTGCAACGAAAATCAATGGAGTGATTTAAAACAAATTGAAGTGCCAGTATTTATTCATATACCATGTCTTGTAACATATTAATGCCTTTTTCTAAATGTATAATAAAAACTATGCGAATGAATGTTTAATCTTTTGAAATGATGAAAATTTGTTATGCCGTTGCCTTTCAAACTGGACTACTGTGAATTCATGTATTTTTGTGGACACAAAAGTTCGTGTACTGACGGAACATTGTACACTCGTAGATATTTGAATTAATAATTTTGAATCTACATACAAACTTATAGAACGTTTGTGCGCTGATGAACATTTAAAAAGTAAAATCACAAAAATACTGAACTCAGAGGAAAATCAATTCGGAAAGTCCATAATCACATGGCAAAATCAAATAACAAAACGCATCAAATTCCTGACTTGGTACAGGCATTTTCAAATGTAGAAAATGGTGGATTGAACCCGGTTTTATAGCTAGCTATAAACCTCTCACTTGTATGACAGTCGCATCAAATTCCATTATATTGTCACCGATGCGTGAACAAAACAAATAGACGCAATAGGTAAAAATGTTAAAAATAGTGGTTCACCTTCAACCCAAAATCCACAAAAAATTGTTTCCCATAAATAATAATGTATCTACAGTACACGATTCAACAGAGCATCATGCATGTCGTATACTGCCCAGTAAATATTTACATCCTTGTGGTTAAAGGCCTTACGATTGCTAATAATTTATTACATCTACTTGGTGTATTAAATTACTTACTGTCTAGTCACATGACTGTTATCAACCAATCATTTAGCTGTAATAGTTACATATACTTTCTGTGTATTCACATGACTGTTATCAACCAATCACTTAGCTTTTATAGTGACATATATGAATGTACTTACTGTGTAGTCACATGACTGTTATCAACCAATCACTTATTTTCCGTTATTGTTGTTGTTGTTGGACAGAAGGAATGGAACGATGAGCAGAAGAAGAACTAAACAAGAAAAGAAAAATTGAACAAACAAATTAAACAACACATTGTACTCCCACGTCCAACTTACAGGCGAATATCTTTTCTAAAAATTGCAACACTTATCAACAGTGATCTTATTTATAAATGTATGTACAAAAACATGTTTGCCTTGTAAACAAATGAACTCTATTAAGTTTTGTTGTTCAATCCCGGTTTTCATATAAATTTCATTCGGACATTTTTGCCTTGTAAACAATTTTGAACGCAATTAAGGTGTATTGGTAATATGATAAATCACATACATTCTATAACTTAATTTCACTTGTTCAGCTCGTACGTTTTGTAAACATGTATATGATTTATAAGTTCTGTTATCCGTTTCACTAAAACACCATTTTAATGTGTAACTACATTATATAAGCTACTCCCATCCTAATTATGACTGGAATAGTTGCAAATGGTATAGATTTTTACACAATACTTACTGAGTCCTTCACTACCGCCGCCAAAAAGTCCGCCACCACCACCACCTCCGAGAAGTCCACCGCCGAGACCGGAATCGAGACCACCATATCCACCTCCAATACCACCTCCGATACCGCCGTATCCTGCTCCCATTATTGGTACTTGGTATGGCATATAGGTAATTGTTTCGTCAACAAAACCTCCCTTCTTTCCGTAACCAGAATAACCTTTTTTGCCATATCCGGAACTTTGATGTCCATAGCCAGAGTAACCTCCCTTGCCGTATCCGCCATAATTTCCGTATCCACCATAACTTCCATATCCGGACTGTCCATATCCACCCCCGTATCCACCACCGTATCCGACTCCTCCATAACTACCTCCGTAGCTAGATCCATATCCTGAACTACCGTACCCGGTAGCACTGATTCCCTTCATGCCACAAAGGCAAACCAAAACAGCAACTGTGGCGATAGCTAATTTCATTCTGCAATATTTTAAAACGTTTACAGAAATGGCTAAACAGTCAGAAACTGACAAAATGCATCAAACAAAAACAACAAACTTGAACTTTTCCGCATTGAAGAAAATTATTCTTACTAACGAAAGACCAAATGTTGTCTTGACGAAAACACGAAGTGTTTTAGGATTAAAAACCAAAACATGTTTTACTTATAAACCTTGATTTTTTTTTTTAAAGATATGGTTAAACTTGAGAAAGACTAGCACCAGTTGCCTCTAAATTACCTCTAAAATTTGAGTAAGACGAATCTCCTTATACAAATATATATGTTATATGATTTTAAACTATGAGATGCCAATAGTTTTTGAAAATTTTCGACTGGCCTACTGTTTTCAAATACTTTTGTATGCTTTGAATATCACAAAACTGTCAATCCCTCCCCCTTTATTGCTTTGAATATTTTGAATTTCAAAGTGATTATTATTTTTCTACTTGAAACAAATATTTATCAAATAAGTTTGAATTATTATTCATTACCTGTCTGTTGTTCTGAGGACTGGAGAGTGACATATACCGAGACCGTAGTCCGTTTTTATACCAATCAACTACTTCCTTCTATGTAATGAGATACGCAACAAGTGCGCATGTATTACATGTAACTCGCCAAAGATTATGTTAATGTTTATATTAGCACATACATGTAGCAGTTTAGATCAAACATTCCTCTGGTTCATGGCCTTTTTACTTTTTTGTCAATTTTTAAGTTCCTGAATATGTAATTTTTATATACATCAAAAAATATATGAAATGTGTGGCATGTACATTGTAGATCATAAAACAATAACTTCTTTTCGACAGGGCGAACAAATTTATTTTCAGTAAATAATGTAATGTTTGTCTAGAATATATTTACAACGAAAGATTGTCAAATTCAAACACTATTATCAAACCTTTATTGCTATTGAATACAGTCGTGTAGAATGCAATTAATTATATTGGTGACTAGAAAAGTAAATGATAAATGTAAATCATTGATAAACATAAAAAAATGTAGATTTCTAAAATGTTGTAAAATTCATTTCCGTAGAAACTTGAAACAAGCGGTTGGTGTATTCATAGTTGTCTCATTTCGATTCGTTTTATGGATACATTTTGTAAATAGTAGCGAATCATTAAGAAAAAATGATAAAGAATATAGAATATGCAAATAAATGAAGAAATTATAATAGAAACCAATAGGGTGCATGCTGAAATATAAAAATTAGAGAATAATAGGGTGTTAAAATACTAACTTAAGGATAAAGAATCATAGGGTGCGGAAATATTAAGAATAGAGCATTAATACGGTGCGGAAATATTAAGAATAGAGAATAATACGGTGTGGAAATATTAAGAATAAAGAATAATCATAATATCTTTGTGTTCTTTGAGCACGTGGCTGTGTATGAAAGAAATTATTCATTTCTGGAGAACAGGGAACAAACGGTATATCCATAATAATTGGCTTATTACAACATTTTAGTTTGTGGGATATTAAAATGCAATTTTGCCGCCATGGGGCTTGTAATTACATGATTTTGTAATAATTTACATGTCCATGTAAAACGCAATACTATGTAATTACATTATCAACCTTCAAATCATTTTTTTGAAGAAAAGAAATCGTAAGGCATGTTTGTTTTATTTTTATCCATAACAGTTACATGTAAACTTTACCTGAAATCTTAGAAAAATACCAATTTCATGGACAGATATATATACTTTCTGTAATAGTTCTCCCGATTAAACGACAAAATCAGAAGAAAAAAGTATTCGAGTAACCCAGACATATTACAAATAATTTGGATACGTTGATAGACAGGGTGACATCCCATTAGTCCGACAACCATTATTCCGACAACCCATTACTCCGACAACCCACTATTCCGACAGCCCATTATTCCGACAGCCCATTGCTCCGACAGCCCAATACTCCGACAACCCATTAGTTCGACACTTATCAAGTCAAGTATCAAGGTATCAGGGTAAAATAATTGGTTTCTGTCTGTATTACACGTTTATGTAATAACATATTTTGAGAAATAATTCCGTATATATTACATAAGACTACGGTAGTTCGAATACTTTCTATATACTCAATTCGAAATCTATATATAGAATAGAACAGAAACGAATATTTCATTTTCCAAATTACTGGGTCTATAAAGAGCAAATAAATCAAGACCAACAAGTGATGGTGCGAGCTACTGATGATACCCCCGCCCAAATATTTCGATAAACAGGAAGTTGTTGAGTTGAAAATTTGAAAAAGTATCACACCTGTGTAGTATAACTGACTCATATAAACCTTGAAACCAAATTTCTGAAATCATTGTTTTGTACTTTCTGAGAAAAATATGACGAAAATTTTTAACTTGGCTCTCATCTGAAAAGTGTTCGGTAAACATAAAGTTGTTGAGTTATGAATCTGAAAACGCATCACGAGATATAGCCGACTACAATAAACCCTGAAACCAAATTTCAGAAATCCTTGTAATGTTGTTCATGAAAAAGATGCAACGAAATTATTCATGATATGGACGGACGAACTGACGGACGGACTGACGGATTGACGGACGGACAGACAGAAGTAAAAATTTATACCCTTCACTTTTTCGAAGCGGCGGTATAATGATTGGGTCAACATTAAAACATTACAATACTAATATGATATAGTTTTCTTTATTTCACCATAACATGCATAAGCATCAGTCACAATCGGAGCCAAAACAAAATAGGAAAAACAAACCAACTAACACATTGACATCGAACAACAGTCAGTATCAAGACCTGTACTACATATTTCAAAAGAACTAACAATAAAATCATAATTTTTCCAATAATAGTAAAGTTTTTTTTGTGTTAATATCGAATATTAAACCATGTTTATCTAACTTTTTAAAGTTCTTACAAGCGCTAGAAAATCTGCTGAAAGAGTTCATTCCTCAACATTTAATAGTTGTTATTGGCTTTTATACTGCACTCGTTCTATTTAAGCAGTCAAAGTGTGTTGACTGTATATTTCTATGGCATATACAGTCACTGACCCGATATCATTTTTCCTCATGAATATTTAAATATAATTTGCCGAAATGTTCATGTCCGTCATATTTGTTTTTTTTTTGGTTTTTTTTTTTGGTTTTTTTTTTTGTAATTCATCAGTCCTGCAATCTAATTAAAAACCTATCTCTCATTGCTCCCGTTTTTTGATACCGTATGTCACGTGGGAACTCAGAAAACGGGAGCGATGAGAGATAGGTTTTTAATTAGATTGTCAGTCCTGTACCTCCCTCAATCATTAAAAAAGAGGCATATTTTTCATACTTGGAATTGCTCATCTTTTCTGAGCACATATTTCGTCCTATTTGTCATTTTATTTTATAGGATCTGGGTATGTATTTGTCTCTGTTTTTCTCATTTTTACTGAGGCCACATTAGTCCCTTATTTCTGCGACAAAATCAATTTAAATAAAGCTCAGATGAGTGACATAAGGGGTAGAAAGTGTAGCGACCAAAGAGGGCGGGTAGTGTAATCCAACTCCCATATATCTATTTATGTAGTAAATTGTTGTGAAACCTCACTCGGAGTCTCCCGTGATACGTGAAAGGGGAAAACCGAAGATGCAGTGAAAGAAGAGAGATTAAGACACAAAAAAACCCTAGCGAAGTAGTAGAACAGCACAGACTGGCATTGGACACACAAACAACGAAATGTAAAGACAAATAAAATACCCAGACACGTAAAACGAAAGAGGGGCGAAGGTAAGGACTTCTTCTCATGGTAAATTCCTCCGCATCGAAACACCCGTGTCACACGGTTAAAAAAATCAACTCCAATATAATGAGACATAAAAAAAAAATGGAATCAAAACGGACAACCACAAATATTAAGAGAACAGAGTTGGTCTTTTTAGAGAAAATTTACCATGCCCACAAGACAGATGCATTGTCGGAATAATGGGCTGTCGGAATAATGGGCTGTCGGAATAGTGGGTTGTCGGAGTAATGGGCTGTCGGAATAATGGTTGTCGGACTAATGGGATGTCACCCTGTCGGTTCATAGACAGAACGAAACTTTTATAACTGGAACATTTACGTTTTGACCGAGTTCTTAATTAGCTTTTCAATAGGTCGATTTAAAGTTGGAAACTATATTCCTATCTGTTTCATGAATAGTCAAGTTGTGCAAACCGAAATTGTAATTATAAACCACATACAAGTCCTGCACTGGACTAGACTTAAGAATCAGAAAACAATATGTTTTACCCATAATAATGATTGATAAAATTGCAACTTTTTTTATTTCGACAGTTTCCCTTAAAAGTTATGGAAATATCTAAAAACGTGTCAAGGCAAGAAGATTTACAAGATAAAAAGGATTTTCAGGAGCGTAAATTGCCGTTAAGGAATAGTATGAACGAATCTATGATGCTAGATGCATAGTTAGTCTTAGACGCATGATTATGTTATTAGTTACTGCCAGTAGTCTTAGTTCTGTACTTAATGTCTTGTTGTTGTTTGAATGTACAAGAACCTGGTCACGTCCATTCTGTGTTTTTGTTACATGCGTTTCAATTGTATCTATCTAATAAAATTATCTTTTTTCAATTGACTTTTTATAGAGTTCTTATGTTGTACTATTATAATACAACTGTTCAATGCTAAGGGGAGGGTTTTGCGCCCGCTCATATGTTTTAACCCCGACACATTCTGTATGTTCCTGTCCAATATTATGCATGTATTTGCCGAGTACGCAATAATCTACATGTGTAGGAGCTTTAACTTATTGATTGTGATTTGAATGAGCCTACATGTAGCTGTCATATTAGTTTGATACTATTTTCAGCACAAATCAGGCCTTAAGTTTTCTCATTTGAATTGTAACACATTTTTCATGTCGAAGCCTTAGTGTAGCTTGTAATACTGTCTGAACTTTTCTAATTAATGCAAGTCACATGGCCATCTATTATAGCTGTGTTCGTACTTATACTTTTTATTATTTATTGCTAATTGTTTATGGCTTTAACTTGCTATCAGTAACTGTGAGTACTCCCAAATCGTACTTTCTTGTTAAAATGACCTTTTGATACTATTTGTAATGCTTTTTTTGTTCCATTTAAACTGTATAACTAACAACAAATTTATTTTCGGTCCTGTGTATATTATAACTCGAATAATTCAAGCCCTTTCCGTGTCCGATTTTCTCCCACACAAATCCGATAATAATTAATTAACATCAATTGACATCTATGGAACGCGTAAAGCACATTAATAGATAATCACACTTTATCGGCGACAATGATAGATTATCGGTCGACCATTATAGATGTACGGCGTAAAGTATACTTTACGGTCGACCATCATAGATGGTCTAATTAATGTGACTCGCGCGCAGACAATGATAGTTACTTCTTTGATAATGCATTTACAGTCGACAAGGTGAATTGTTTCGACAATGATAGTTAACCTCGACCAAGTGAATTAAAACACAAGTCGTAAATTCGATAATTTTAGATAAAACCGGAAATGCTAACCAATTGTAAAATCGATTTTGATTGGCGGTCAACTTTTTTCTTTGGAAGTTAATTCCTTGAAGTTAATTCCTTAAAGCAAAAGTTACCCTTTCTAAAACATGTTCAACAGGTGTTTTAAAAAATAAATTTCGGACTTCACATCCTTGTATTAACTATGATGGTAAAGTGCATCGGACTATTCGTGCAACAGAATGGACACAAGAGGAACATAGTTTCCAGTTTGCAATCCTCGAATATTGAAGCTTCTTGTAAAATTTAAAAGTTCCACACATAAATAAAGTTTTGTTTTCTCTATCGTTTACAAAGTAAAATACCTTTTATTATCATATACATGTATATTTGTATTTTTTCTCTAAAAGGTTTGATTTTTACAGGTAAATGCATATTACAGGTGGCTAGATGATCACATGTTTACCTGTAATATTGCTAAGAGGTGTCAGAAGTTAAATTTCTATAACAACTGGCCCCAATAAACGTTGACATAACAGGGAAAAAGTGTTTTTTTAAGAATTTTATAATCAATAAATTAATTCGAGACTGTTTAACAGTAAGAAACAAATTTTCAACATTCATAAACAAGAAATCTTTAAAGATTTATGCTCTATGGTTCTTTTTTTGTGTGTAATTATTTGGGTTGTTCTTTTGTTCAGAAATCTATATATCATTTCATATAATAATATTTTATGAAGTTAGTGTGTCTTAACACTGATTAGGACTCCTAAGTGCACTAAAAACTTATAATATGACACTCTTGACAAGAAGGAGTACTATTAAATGTAAAAAAAAAATCATGTTATGTTAGAAATTGATATTTAATGCATAAACTCAAAATAATAAAATAAACAGAATAACAAATAAATGAAGTATTAAACAATGTTAATCTTGCCGGTTTTTCTTTGATTTTACCGAAAATCGATGAACCGCAAGATATGGGTCAAATTACATATCTGATTACTCTATTATCTTTAAAAAAAAAAATGAAAATTTTAAACTTATTTGCATAAGAAAATATCTCAGGTCACATTATATATGTTTAACATAGAAAATACTTTAAGATTCCGTGATTATTATTTTTAATAAGACATCTATAGATAAAAGCTTAAGTGTACCTTGGTGAATTCAATGTTGTGATGTCATAGCAGATCTTAGAATACAGAAAGTTGTTACTTATAACGATATTTTTATGAATTGACAAAAAAAAAGTTTGTCCCGGGTAACCGCCCTCCCCCTCTATGATTTGGTATTGCCGAAGTGGAAGGCTAAAGTTAAAAAAAAAACGCGACCTAACAGACTACAGAACAGCAGACAGTGGATACAACATTTGATAACTCAGATAAAGTATTTTTACAATTATAGAAATGACCTATTTTAATATGTAGCATTTTGATTTTTTTTTTGGGGGGGGGGGGGGGGGGGGTGCTATGGATTTTTTTTGGGAAAAAAGTTTGTTTCCAGGTTTTGGAGAAAAAAAAAATTTGTTTTTGACCCTGAGAAAAAAAAGTGTTTGTTTCATCCTCAGCTGCCACTATATGTAATTCTAAAATTGAAAGAAAAAAATTGTTTTCGTCTTTTCGCCAAAAAAAAAGTTTGTCCAGAAAATACTAAGCGTATAATTTCGACGAATACTCTCGACTTACAGTGTAATGTAACATTTTGCTCACATTTTTTTAAATTTTACCCCGAACATTTTTCTGAGTAAAAGCAGTTTGAAGTGAATGTCAAAATTTGAACATGACCTTGTCCTTGACCTAATTTTCTAAGTTGGGACCCAAGGACCTTCAATAAAGCGACTCTATGTTTATACGGCTTACGGTTTATGAGTTTATATGCATATCACTTATATCAAATGCATAAGGGGAAAGAACTTTGGTGCAATCCAACTCATCATCTTGAAGATATAGCAAGCACTTTGGTAAAATAAATTTGTCGTAATTTTTTACGGTTGTGAAGGAGTAGTGGACACAAGGAAAACAGTGTTCGGGGAGATAACACTTACAATGTAAAGTGTACAGTTTAACAGGGTCAGTTTCAAAAGCGCAATAACTGTTCAATATCATATGCGAAAAAATCTAGGCGACATCTTGCGAAACCACAATACTACGTAAGAACAAAATGTGGCGGAAGAAAAACAATAAATCTCAAAACAAAACCAATAGGTCTTTCCACGGAAAAGTTTAAAGACCTAATAATCAAAACCAAATAAATGGGTCTTTCCACGGAGAGGTGGAAAGACCTAATAATCAGAACAAAATCAATAGGTCTTTCCACGGAAAGGTAGAAAGACCTAAGTAATATGATTGTCAATGAACTATGAAAGTTTTACTATTATTCTAGCAAATAACCTTATGTCATCTTTGTGCCTATATCATCGTCCTAAGAATATATGAAATATTTGCCTCTGAACGTTAATCAACCAATAATCGATAATTCATTAATATGTCAAACCATTGAAGGTAACATGGAAACTACGTACAAACTAGTATGATTGTCAATGAACCATAAAACTTATACTATTATACTACCAAACAGCCTTGTCTCTATATTATAGCCCTAAAAAAAACATGAAATATGTGCCACTAGATGTTAAGCGACCACAATCAAGATTTCATCGCTATATCATTTCAAACCTTATACAGAACATGAAAACTAGTTATAAATCAATATGACTGTCAATGAACTATGGAAGTTATACTATAATACTAGCAAACAACCTTCGGCCATCACTATATCATCGTCCTACACATACATGAAATATTTGTCACTGGCATTAAAACAATCACAATCAATAATTCGTCGTTATTTCAAGTCAAACCTTAGTTGGAAACATGGAAAATAAATACAAATTAATATGATTGTCGATGAAATATAGATGTTATACTATTATACTAGCAAATAACCTTAGGTCATCACTATATATATATATAGCTATTTCATCGTCCTAAACATACATGAAATATGTTCCACTGAACGTTAAGCAACCAACAGTCAATATTTCATCACTATTTCAAACCATTGAAGGTAACATGGAAACTAATATAAATAAAATAAATAAATAAATAAATAAATAATCTTTATTTCAAGAGGATGATCCCATTAGTTAAAACTAATCTTCCTGAGAGTCCTCAAATATGATTGTCAGTGAACTATAGAAGTTATACTACTATAAAAGCAAACAACCTTATATCATCACTATACCATCATCCTACACATACATGAGATACTTGCCACTGGGTTTTAAGCAATCAACAATATATAATTCTTCGCCAATCGTATCAAACCTTAGAAGTTACCATGCAACCTGATTACAAATAATATGATTGTCAATGAGCTACCTATGGAAGTAATGCTATTATAATACAACAGATCGTTGGCGTTTTAATGGGCGGAGTTGCCTTCCTGGAAATATTTTATCTATACTATTAAACGAGAAGACCTCATTTTTGGTGTCGCTTCTCTTCCTTCCACAATAAATCAATCATCATGCCTCTGTGTCCTATAGGTAACATGCATAGTCGCATTTGTCATCCATTCTTATGATTATTCAGATTGAGTTATTTTGGGAGAAAAACGACAAAAAAGGAGTCCGGATATGATTCCGTCATCGGACTGACTTTTAGTTATAGATAAGACTTCCGGTTTTAAAGATGCACAAATACAACCAAGCGTATGATAAAATGAAAAATAAATTAGCCAATCAGAGCGTTCTCCATATCATGGTGTTTAGATCGCAAGAACCACAACTATTATACCTCCTTATAGACAACAATTATTTTTCGCGTTTATCTACATGTAAACTACGATTATACTACTTTAATATATAGAGACTCTCTGTATTCTGTCTACTGTTTTTTTTAAATGTTTACTATTTAAGGGGTCATACCAGTTGTATATATATTAAAATAGGTAAAACATTTGACACAAGTACAACCAATCGTATGATGGATAACAAAAATGGAGAAAAAAAAATAAGCCATTTAGAGCGTTCTCAATATCATGGTGTTTAGATCACAAGAATCACAACTATTATATCTCCTTAGAGAGAACAATTATTTTTCGCGTTTCATATCATGGTGTTTATATCGCAAGAACCACAACTATTATACCTCCTTAGAGAAGACAATTATTTTTCGCGTTTATCTACATGTAAACTACGAACATACTACTTTAATATATAGAGATCGACTGTCTGTATTCTGTCAGGGACTTTCTATGTTAGTATGTTAGCATGTTAGTATAGAAAGTCGGCCCTGATTCTGTCTACTGTTTTCTTTGAAATTTTTACTATTTAAGGGGTCATACGACTTGCATATATATTAAAATAAGTAAAACATGCTCAACTTCATCTAAAACTACCTCGACCAAAAACTTTGACCTGCAGCGGGACAGACACGGAGGGACGAACGAACGAACGGATGTACAGACTAGAAAACATAATGCCCATAAATGGGGCATAACAATTTATTGTTGAAAGGGAAAATAGTGATTTGGCAAAAATGAAAGTAAGGTAGAGATTAGAAGTAGGCAGAACCTTTTTCGGGGCGTCGGGATCGGGTGTTTTTAAGCTCGGGATTTGGGGATTGATCCTTACGGGATCCGGGAATATATTTTTCGATTTCGGGATTTCGGGATATGCATTTCTTTAAATTCTGCATCTCGGGATTTCATGGTTTTAAGTCCGGGATTTCGGGATCAGGACCCGTCCGACCACCCCTCAAATTAGCCTTAGTCATTTATACATGATTCATATCCTACCATTGGCATGTTAATAAGGCTCTCAAAAGAAAAAGAAAACACTGATGGATTATCCTAGAAGCATATTTTATTAGACTAATAATGGTCTATATATAAGCAGTTACATTTATTTCATGTTTGAAACGGTGCAAATTGTTAATTTGATTTGACTTTTACCAAAGGAAGCATTGTAGCAAAGGAGAAGAATAATTGTGGTCTGAGGCCAGACACACGAAAATAATTGAATTTAACAGAAAGGAAACAAATATCATTTTACATCATTTAACGTCAATTAACATCCGGAACTCCTCCTTCTTTAGCTGCCAATTTAAATCAAAATTCCCATATTGCAAAGCGGTGTGAAAATTCCGGTTGACGGTCTTGATCGAGGAAGACGTTCAGGCGTTAATGTAGCCTTCGTAGATCAGCGGAATATAACGACTGAATTATTCGGGTTAGTGTATATTATTGCAAATGGCGGATTTTTGTACAAGGTTATCGATGTTTTTTTTTCTGAAATTGTTACACTATTGTTTCACAAAAGGGTGAAAGTTGGTACTTATTCAAACGTTTGAACCCGCTACAATTGTTTGCACCTGTCCCAAGTCAGGAATATGATATTCAATGGTTGTCGTTTGTTGATGTGGTTCATAAGTGTTTGTCGCTTCTCGTTTATTCTTTATAGATTGGACCCTTTATTTTTCCGTTTAAATGGTTTTACACTAGTAATGTTTTGGCACTTTATGGCTTGCTGTTTGGTGTGATTCATGTCTCCGTGTTGAAAACCGTACTTTGACCTATTATGGTTAACCTTAACAAAGTGTGACTTGGATGGAGAGTTATTTCATTGGCACTCGTATCACATCTTCTTATATCTATTTGATGAATACTTGTCTTGTCGGCAATTATAAAACATAGCTTCTGATCCTCATCTATATTTGTGTTGATAGATAAAGTAACAAACACGCAGTAAATGGAGAATTGCGGACGAGTACGGTAATATGAAGAAGAAGAAAAAACGTTTTTATGACAACAGCTCCATCTAGCGTTTCGTCTGTGCTGTAACAATGATGTAGTGATTCAGATCAATAAATAAAAAGAATATTTTTTCCCTTATTTTTAATGCATATTTTAACAACAATTACAGCTGAGAGTCGCCATTTAATAATTCAGACGATAAGGCACCGGTCATTCATCATGAGTGGGGGAGCATGATCTTTTCCAGGGAAGTCTTTGTAATAATAAATAAAATAAAAAAAATGTATATACTTTATTCTTAATTGGATATAGGAACCAGATATTTTTTTAATTCAAATGTTGAAAGCATTTATATTTACTTATTTTCAATGGATACAAAAAATGTGTTTACATCCCTTCGGAAACAGATGATATTTAAATAAGAAATTAAAATCAAACAATCTATTAAAAATAAAGAAAAAATAATGATCCCCTCCCCCACAAAAAAAAAATGAATGGCTGGTGCCTAAAAGTATGTTTAACATACAATGCATTTGGTAATTCTATAAAATGGTATGATTTTGAATCAGTACCATTAAAAAAATATGTACATGCATGTACTTGAAAATATTATATATAATTACATGTATATTATATAAATTATACTTGTTTGCATGTACAAAATCAACACATAACATTAATATACCATAAAATCACAAGATGGACTATAATATCTTCTATTCTGATGAAGATTGAACAAATTAATTATCTTTTGAACATATGGTATCTTATCTTGAAAAAAAAATACTAGAACAAGGAAAACAATATTGTCACTGCATTACTTACGTATCACATTCATTTTATCAAAAAATACATTCATGCCTTGTTTATAAAGTAAAAAAGGACTGAACTCCGACGAAAATTCTAAATGAAAAGTCCCTAAGCAAATGGCAAAATCAAAAGCTCAAACACATTAAACGAAAGTATAACAACTGTCATATGCCTGACTTGTTACAGGCATTTTCTTAGGCAGCAAAGTGTGGCTTAAATCTAGTTTTATAGCTAGCTACAGTTTTCACTTGTATGGAAGTCGCTTAAAATTCCATTATATTGACAAAGATGTGTGAACAACACTTTTTTAAAAATGAAGTGTTACCCTTTTTTCTTCGACTTGCCACATACTATTGATATAAAAAAAGAAGATGTGGTATGATTGCCAATGAGACAACTATCCACAAAAGACCAAAATGACACCGACATTATATTTCCTTACCCTTTTTTCTGGAAAGACGGACAGTATTTTCCTCATCATTAGACCTATTTCTACTGAAATACATCTATTTCTTCCATTGTTTTATTTTTCACTTTACACTGGGACTTTTATAGACTTGTAAATGGCCAATTAGCTGCACGTTGGTATATATGCAATTTCATGCATGATTTATTAATATTTCAACATTTTGTCACTAGTACAAATATGAATTTCAAGACTGAACGAAACATAATTATATACAAATGTATGATAACAGTATCGGTGGCATGATAAGTTTCTTGGATGACCCTTGATACGGTTCACGTAAAGAAATAAAAATCTTAGGCACAACTTCAAATTGTCTAGAATACATAACTATCAACATAGTTAGGAATCTTGGTTTTTAGAAAGTCCAAGTTTACACCCACAATAAAAACATCGCCATTTCATATCTACAGGAGAAAAGCATAAAAAAAGATTTTGAATTTGTCCACTTTCTTCTTTTCTTCGTATAAGCTTCCTATTATAAGGAACACCCCTTAACGGGGTTTACCAACTTTAAATATTTTATAAATCAACGCTTCAACATTTATAAGTTTAAAGTTTATATTGTATTACATGTTATCTAAACAATAGATGCTGACATCATGTTAAACAACTTTGATAGACGATTTCTGTCTCGTTTTATAGTTAACAATGTATCTACGGACTTAAGGCGAACAAAAAGTTTAATATAGTTTTTGCTGACAACAATTATGCAGGGATAATATTGTAAACTTGAAAACATTGCCAGTTGAAACAAGAATTGCCGAAAAATCTTTACGAGTAAAAATAAATTTGGGGTTGCCCCATAAAATACATTAACAAGATCTGTGTATTTTACCGGCGACTCAAATATTGATAATATGCTGATTTCAAAAATCAGATTTGGACGATTGTCAAATAAATTTACTAGTTATTTCCCTTGGTCTATAAACTATTTTGAAAACATGAAATTTATATAATTTGTCTTTAAAAGACTACACAATCAAAATACATAACAAAGCAAAACACACAATAAAAATCTAATTGATTCTGAAACAAATTTTATAAAGTTATTCATCAAGAAGATAGTTTCTACATTTTTCGATGCATTCATGAACAAGAAAGAATCGTTCGACTTTACTTTTAACACACTGTAACATTTACAAAATTTAAACATACAATGTCTTTGAAAGATAATATATTGACAGTACTTGGTACATAACAGCATAATAGAATAAAATAAGTAACCCTACACTTTTAAAAAGTAATTTAAGATTATGCAGTGTTATTGATTTATAGACTCAGGGGTCTTATGTTTCGTGTCGTGTAGGCTGGGATTTCCTTTAGTGAAAAAAATGCTGATTGAATAGATATTTGATAAATTATATAAGGCACCAACAATTCATTTTTTCATTCGGCAATCCTCGGTAGAATCCGCTACTCTATGGGGGTACGGAATCGGCCGAGTTGAGACGAATGTTCATTTTTTGTGGGGTCGCTTGTATTGTTTACTCCCAAAACAAACAAAAATCCTTTTTTGATGGAACTTTTCGTTTTTTTTCCTTTCTATTTTTGAATGGAAACAAACTATTTTTTCACTTCCTTTCTATACAGTTTCCTACCCCTTAATACAAAAAACGAATGGTCGATGTCTAGTAAATATCAACATGTCAACCTGTTCGCAGCATGAATGGGACCTCTATTTGCAATAAAAATTACCTTATCTTATTATATACACTGTTGTTATACAACATAACTATTTTTATAGTAATATCTATTTAGTAATATATATATTTTTTTATTTTAGAGTTACAAGTTTAACTGTTGTAACTTGGGCGGTTCTAACACAATTGGATATCTTGAAACGTCTTTACATTAAGGTGGTACCTAACACTACAGGGAGATAACTCTGTAAAATCAGCAGAACGTTTTAATGACATTGTGTTATTAAGGGAATATTAAGCTTCTCAATGATCAAAATAAGTGTTTGTCAAACTGCTATATATAACCAGTGTAAATTTCTAATTAAACGATTGGTTCAAACTTTTTGAAATTTTTATATTTTTGTCAAAGGGTCAAAGTAAATACTTTGTCAAAATTTTAAGAAAATTAAACGAGCCAAATTAGATTTAGTTAAGGTGTTAGGTACCACCTTAACCAAGTTATGTATTTTCTCTTTATATGAGATTCTAAATACAGTATGCTAATCACATATGGGTTGTAAGGTTAAAACAACAGCAACCAGACAACAAACTAAATTAAAATATGCATACAAAGATCACTATATGACTTGCGCTGAAACTATGCATATATAACAAGCTTTAGGGAACGATCATTTGACTTTAAAAGCGGAGGGGTTATTTTTTTTTCTCACAAAAATATGTAAAATTTGTCACAATTAAATAATAGCACTGTGATGTCAAAACTCAACATCAATTTTACACTTGCAACTATTTGGAAAATTGCTCACCGATCCCCAATTTCTAATCTATTTTCCATCATCTCTTTAAGTGTTAATTTGTCGGGTGATTGCTTCAATATCACGTATTTTACAAGTTCGTTTTTTATAATAAAGAAAAGAGACAAGAAAAAGAAACACAACAAAAAAAATGCTTTTTAAAATTAATATCAATTAAAATTTATAATTTAGTTTACTTGTACATCTTATTTAGAAATTAACACGTTGCACTTTTTTTCACAGACATAATTAGTATTGAGTATTTTGTTATTTTACAAAATTCTGAATATAAATATGAAAAGACAATACTAAAAAATATTATATTTTACCCTATAGTGTACTAAAACCGTATAATTTGCCATTTCAAAATCTCATGCATTTTCAACAGCGAACACCAACACGCCGTGATTGGCTAATTATTATACACGTGATTGGTTAATTATTATACATGAACGTGACGTCATAAACAATTGAAATGCAACCAATTAAAAGACGTAGTTTTTATTTTGGTCTGATTAAATCTGTTATCGTTGTCAATCATCACCGTCAACTTCAACTGTTGAATTAAGAATCTTTTCGGAATGCATTGTAGAAATACTTCGTAAATCAACAAGAATTTCAACAGTCTTTGGGAAAAGTTTATCACATTGACCATGATTCAATAAAAATTGACATTTCAAAGCTAATGTTAAATCTTCTTCCATTTTCTCTAAATGAAAAGATTCACCAACTCCTGGACGATCTGAAATATAAAGTGAATTGTTCTTAAGATCACAATTGTACAGATGTATTCTACACACAAATAATACATTGATAAATATTCTGAATACCCATACTCCATAATCATGAGTAGGATGAAAAATTTTGTCCTGCATTTTTTTTAGCTGTAATCTCTGTCCTGACTTTTTATTTTTCACTCTAATGGGTCCTGCCTTTTTTTTTTTACTTTATCCTGACTTTTTTTTTACCTAAATTGTCGTCCTGACTTCTTTTTTTTGCAAGTGTCACATCCTGCCTTTTTTTTTTACTCAAAACTCCTGTCCTGCCTATTTTTTTCAAATTTCATCCTAGCCCCACCCCCCCCCCCCCCCCCCCCCCCATAAAAATTAAATGGTAGCTCCCTTATCCAGCATACTCTCATTGCCAGTGGTATGCCACATTTCCTATCCTTCATCCCAGTGGGTCACTCTAGGAGAAGTTACACAGTCATGCACCTATTGCAGTACTGAATTACTTACGTGTTGACCTCCTTACTATGCATGACATTATAGCCAATGGACGCAACGGTAGTCATTCACACTGACGATGTCATTAGTACAACAGATAGATTTGGTCTCTTTCATATTTGATCTATTTTTATATTATTATTCCAGCCAAAGGATTGACTTGTGGATATATAAAAAAAAAAACATCCTCCTGTACTATTTCAAGAGGGCTATTGTTTTGCGGGATGTATAAATACATATATAGTTGCATCCAGTTTTCAATCATGAATATTATTTTCCATGTTACACCATTGCACGTTTAACAGTCTTTACAACAAGTCTTACAGGGATCAAAATTGGCATATTAGCTTAAGCATGGACAAATTAATGCTCCTATCCATCATAATTATATATCTGTTTTAATTTGCAATAAACTTTTATTTCCCAAACTTTCATCCTGGCCTATTGATCAGGAGGGGCTGAGTGTGTATCTATTGCGCTTCCCACTAAATCGGTGGAAAAAATTTGAACGAGCCTAAAATTTATGATCTGCATCGGTATTTGAATTACAAGAGTAATTTTTTTCTCGTCCTGATTATGCATTTTGTCTGTTCGTTTGTTTTGCTAGTAAATAAACTTTCCCTTTCAACAGGTTACTTCACAATGCCCCTTTTAAAACATACACGAAGATATACCAAATTAGAACTGTGCTATTAACTTTGCTTTTGTGAGTTTATTTGAAATATACTTACAATGTTTTAAAACAGATTTTATGATAACCAAATCTTCAAAAAAAATTAATTAATGGACTTTCTCTCATATCAAGGTACCAGTCTTGTATTCCAACTCCAGTTTCCGGTGCATGTCAAAACATGGAGGGAAACAAAATAGTCCATTTTTTTTCTGAATTTTTTTCTGGACTCAATTTTTTCTGTTTGATTATAGGTTTATGCTGAATTGAAACATATATATAGATTTTAAAAAAAATCTTGCATCTTATTGGGGATATCAATCCAGGAAAGTGGAAGGATATCATGTTTACTGGAAGTGGTGCGGCCCAGTAAAAACAGCAAACAGAAAGTAGAAAAAAAATGTTTTGACTTCAGGGTTACGTAACTTTTTATTCTTCGTGGCAAGACCCACTTTTTTTTCGATTAAATCACAATTTCACATAAGTACATACAAGATATGAACATGAAAAAAAAATTCTATGTAGCATTTTATTTTTTTTTTATTTTCAAAGATCAGCTGTTTAGCATGTAAGCCTATGGAGCAGTCAATTACAAGACTGCAACCTCAATGTCTTTGCTTTGAAGCAAATAAAAGTACCAACATCATACTAACCTGGACAAAATAATATAATGGCCGCCAAGATAGATAACTCCACATCTGTCATATCTAAACTGCGTAGTTTTTGAATAGTAGTAAACATCTTATGAAAAAAGTCCCCAAATGGTCCCATTTTAAAGCATGTCTCATGGTGAACATAATATCTAAATTTATCTGCAATGAGATCATAAGAATCAACATCGGAACTGTGAGATGAAAGCACTGCGCATGTCTCCATAAAGCTCTCGCGTATTAATAGTTTTTGATTGGTTTCTTGAAGTCTCGTGAATTCTGGAATATCTTTTGCAAAGTATGTTGTAAATAGAACCATAGCTGGCAAGAATCTCGAGCACAACTTTTTAGCGTCAGAATCTGTTTGCACCGGGGTTATCTGCAAAGAAATAATAATTTGTGTTCCAAAAACAAATGTATAACCTTTTTATATCTTTTGCAATATTTAATTATAGGCATGCTACATGTATCATTGAAGAAATATTATTGGGCCACACCAATTTAATTTCTTGTTCTACGTATTTTTGGAGTCCAAAATTTGGAGCGAGCGAGCGGTTTGAAAATTTTAATAAAAATATATTTAATTTGCAAATTTTTGAGGCGAAGCTTGAAAAGTAAAGGCGAGCGATTATAATTTTTTTTTGTAAACATAAAATAGTAGGTTTTGACAATATTAAAACTTGATTTATCACTTGTACTTTGACATTTCTTTAATTTCTGAAGTATTTTTTTCCTGTTCACCAAGAAATAATTAAATCTGTTTTATGTATGTGTGACTGACAATGAGACAATTCTCCATCCAAGTCATAATCAGTTTTGGGGCAACCCTTTAATGTTATAAATATCCTTTTTACATGTTTTATGAGGGATCAATATAAGTTATTATAATATATTTGTTTGTACAAAAGGGCTCATATTTTCTCAAAGAACTATATATCTATCTGGTATTTAATGGTCAAAACATGTCCAAGAATTTTGTAATATTCCTGGAATTTAACCATGTTAAATTAACACAGTTTAATATTATTCAAAATAAGTGGACCCCTCTTTTAGAAAAAGTTGTTTACAATATGATGTAACTCTCCTCTTTTTGAGTACAAAATTCTAAGTTTTCAAAGGTTTTGTATAGAAGAACTATACAAATCCTTGGTATTTCTATTTTCTTTTCTACATCAGTAAAATGACCCCTTGTCTGAGGGAGGGTTGTTCTCAACCTGATAATAACAAACACAGGTCAAAGTACGGCCTTTTACACAGGGCTTTGATACAGACCAAACAGCAAGATGATACAGACCAAACAGCAAGCTATAAAGGACCCCAAAATTATAAGCGTACAGTAATTCGAACAGGAAAACCAACGATCTAATTTATATATCCAAACGTGAAAATACCAACATCAACAATAACTGCTGAACGACAGGCCCCTGAATCAATCAGGACAGGTGCATAAACATGCAGCGGCTATGGATAGTTTTGTTTTGCCAGCATACAATATAATTGCAGTTGAAGGCAAATCCTTCAGAAGTTCTTTGTACTTTATTCTAACAACGAACATTTTTTTTTATAGGGGATATAAGTAAGGGGGAACGAAACCAATTTTTTGTACTTTACAGGTATTTCCGCTGTTATAAATTTATATCGGATCACTCCCACTTTGGATAAATATGTTTTATGCTGAAACAAATATCCTCACAGATATTTACACAGTGTGGTGGTGGTGTGCTTTTATGTTAAAAATCGTTATATACAGGTTATACTGTGATTTTAAAAACAAATGTTGATATCTTTTTATAATATTTTAATATTTACACAAAAAAAACGATGCGGGAAATAGACATGATTATATTTCCGGATGCGGGGAGCGGGAATATAGAAATAATAAAAAAATTCTGTTTTGAAAAAAAATAGGTGCGGGCGGGTCCGTCGAACAAGGAATCAAATTGGTGTGGCCTTGGCAGTAATTTACATATAACATGGTAAGAATGATGATAAACTGCAGTGTTATATTGAACTAATCTATTTTATTTGTTATAAGAAACGAACCGTAACATTTGATACAAATTTGAGGCATTTAGCTCGACCGTTAGCTTTTCAGTATACTCGCCATATAAAAAAAACGATGAGATAGTTCATTGTCTAATTGGAAATCATACCACATCTTCTTATATCTACATATGTTTTTTTTATTCTGGCAGTATATAAGAAAGTATTAACTTTTCTCTCTTAGTCAAACAGTCTACGGTATGGGCTTTGCTCATTGTTGAAGGCCGTACGGTAACCTATAGTTGTTAATTTCTGTGTCAATTTGGTCTCCTGTGGACAATTCAATTTGTCTCATTGGCAATCATACCACATCTTTTTCTATTTATACACAAAAAAAATCATGTTCTTTGGTTTCAACTGAGATATCGACCCTAATTAGTTAGTAAGTAAACTTTAAGTATGTCAATAAATCTTACTGGAGCTGAGCTGTATTTATCGGTAAACAAATCAAACTCTTTCCGTGCTCCTCGGAAGGCCTCGTGTATACACAGAATCATTTGTTCCGTTCGGATTTGCTTCTCTACATCAGTACCTACAGCCCCCTGTGGTAATTTGAAGAAATTAAATCTTGATGGTTTATCCTTTTTCGGACACCTTCCTAATCGTACAGCTGAAACAAAGAAAAATAGCAATTAACATTATAATTAAATAAAAGTATTTCTTATGAAGAGTAATATATAATTGTCTACTGGAAGTTCAACTTTTGTAATTTCAACGTCAAAATCAAAATAAGATCCTGACAATATTCTCGGTTAAGATGATTCGAATTAAGCCGATGTCGATTTTAGTTTTCTGAACTTAATAGATTAAACACTATGCTCAAGAACATTGTACATTCGACAAAATGTTCACCCATGCTTCCGTAGCTCTTAATGTACATTTTTTCGTAGAATGGTTTACTTAGTATGAACTCGGAATTTAAAAATTCTTCGATCCGTATAGAACAACTTTCAAAGAATGTACCAATTTTGGTGTATGGCAAACCGTTGTGGAATTTTTATATCTTATGTAGTTTTGTGTAGACATAGTTTTGTTGGTCTTTTTGTGGTTTTTCGTTTGTTGCCATGACGACTTTATCAGTTCCAACTTATGATATTTTATTCTGCGCTTGATATCTTCATGATCGTCTGCCTTTTTTTATAATCTACTGTATTGCGCATGCAGTATACATGTGTACAGTCATCTGTATTGTTTTTAACTGTTGTATAGCAGACAGACTACACATATTGACATCCCCGCCTTTTTATAACGTACATTCATGTGACATTCCTGAATCTATACATCTGTGCATCCTACAGAACTGGCACCGATTCCTACTGATTCTCATGATCAGACATCGCTTTGGTGTAGAACAGGGTTTGTAGACTAGATTCTGACGAACTGAGCGACGGAAAAATCCCTACAATTAGAAAATAACCTTTTTAAGATATTATTCATAGTACTTAGTATACTATATAATTGAATTTCGTTTGCATTCTGAAAACAATTACCGTGTTTTAAGCATTCTCTGTAGTTTACCAAAAACAACATCAGAAACACTTTTTAATTTGAGTCACAAAGATCAAGACTTAATAAAAAATAGTTCAAAGTACTAGATATTACAGGTTTTCTTTCGTAATCCAAACTTTTAGTTTGCTGAATATATACATTGTAGGTAAAAACACTTTAAGTTAGTTGTGTTCCATGCATCAATTCCTAACCTAAATGTGTATGCATACCTCAAAACATTTTTGTACCTGTTTGGGTAAGCACTGGTAGAGTCAAGAACCTTCACCATAAAAGTACTATTCTATGTAAAAGTATAATAAAGAAAAAAAGTATCAACTTACATGTATCTGTTTCAATTTTTTTCTGCCAGGAAGCAAGAAACATGTAGGATGGAGAGTTGTGTTAACGGCACTCATACCACATCTTCTTATATCTATATATTTGATTTTGGCCTAATTTGAAGAAGTACATGTACTACTGTTACAATTTTTATACACACCTTGCATCCTTCACAGGAGAATACTCCATAATGGAAACCTGAAGCTTTGTCTCCACATATTTTACAAAGTATATGACCATCTGGATCTGGCTTCTTAGCTGAAACAAATATATGTTAAAATATTATCAATAACTTGTCAGTTACCGTCAAATAGGACCAGGAGCCTTTACAGAGGCGGATTTCGGGGAACAGAATGCCCGGGCGTCCCCTTTTTATTGGAAAAAATGGCTGACTATTTTATAGGGAATCACTGAAGCATGACGGGTGCGGGACCATCTAAGGCAGCCAGTGGCCCCACTTTATGAAAATGTCTGGATACGCCACTGCTTCATACAAGTTGATTTGTGTTTGGTAAGGGGGAAAGTATAACAAAAAAATAGGGGTATTCGTAAAAAAAATATAGAAAAGTTAATAATGGGGTACTTGAGATATGTGTAAAGAATATTGATAAAAATAGCACAAAAAAATAAAGAATAGACAACGAATCAAAAACAAAAGCATAAAAGAAAATAGTGATAAAAAATAAAGAATTATTATACTTGGAGAAAAATGGTCTACAATTAAAGAATTTTCAAATGAAGGCCTGTCCCAGCTCCCTCCAAAAAAAAACAAACCAATCTCAACACTCATACATGTACATGTACAATTTGACAAAAAATATTTTGGTTACAACAAGGAAGTCAATATTATTAAGTCGTAGATATAACAACCACGTTATACAGGAAGAGGTTAATATGTACAGACAAACGTAGATACAATAAGTAAGTATATTAGTCAATTTCCTTTAAAAAAATACTTTGTACTTCCTTAAACTATTATTCAATCATGGACATGTAAATAAGCATGTGCGTAATTAAAGAAATATCACTATCTTAAGGGGTTCGCAATAACAATTCGTAAAAAAGTGCTGGAATTTACTCTGAGTACAAACAAATTAATGCATGCTTAAGGTGGTACCCAACACCTTCACTACAATTAATTTGGCTCGTTTGATTTTCACAAAATTTTGACAAAGTATTTACTTTGACCCTTTGACAAAAATATAAAAAAATCCAAAAATTTGAACTAACCATTTTATCAGAAAAATTACATTGGTTATATAGCTAATTTTGGTCATTGAGAAGCTTAATATTCCCATAAAAAACACAATGTAAGTAAAACATTTAGCTGATTTTACAGAGTTATCTCCCTGTAGTGTTAGGTACCACCTTAAGTGCCAATCTGCCTAAGAATCAGGCAGTGTTGAAAACATGACAAACAAAAACCCACTCAAGTTGACATTAATTTATGTTCAAATTGTATAATGGTGCACGAATATAACATTCGTTTCCTTTTCTTGTTCTGGTAATTCAAGATATAATTTGGTTGAAATGCACTAGAAAATAATAATTAAGGGGAGCTCACTCCGTAATTTGCTATCATTCTAACCAAAAGTTATCTGGAGATTTCTCGAATTACCAGACACGCAGAAACAAAAGACCTACCATTCTAACTCAGGATGAGGATAACTTCAAAATAGGACGGTTAGGTTGGTGGGTTTTTTTCGGCCACGTTTTGAAATTTTTCTAAATTGCCTGATTCTTACAAAGACTGGCACTTAAGTTTGAAGGTCTATCATTTACTATAAGTCAATGCATTTTGGGTTTCAGAAAGATGGAATAAATAGATAAGGTGGGGGAAATGCAAAACAATATTAGTGACATTACTTTTGAAATGTTTGCATGTCGCCTCCACGTATGCGTAATTTGGGAAATAGAACTGTTCTATTATATACGAGGGTTTGGGGAGGGGGAGGGGGGAGGGGGAGGGGTCCTTCAATTGTGTATTCTTTAATTTCTGAAACCATTTTTCTCTTCTCTGGTTTTCTCTATTCTTTATATTTTTTGAACTTTTTTCTGCAAGTTTTGTCATTATTCTCTATCATGTAAAACACCGAGTCCAAGTTAGACTTTACCCCCAACTTAAATCTATTTAAATATTTTTACAAAAAAAAAATATCAAGATATTCTATACATACATGTACGCACGACTTGCATATCTTAAAATTGAATTTAATACATTATACATTTAAAATCGATTATTCGGTCACATTGACCCGAAATACAATTGTAATCAAGAAACCACAATTTTTTATAGACGACTTTATCATTGACAGAAAAATGATATTAATGCAAAATATGTTATACAGAGAAAAAAATGCACATTGATTTTAGATGTTGAGTTAATAATAAATGAGGGTCTTCATTGGGTTTTGAAGACAAGAGAATTTAAAAGGTCAAAACATGTAATGCTAAATTGCAAAAAAAGTGATCCAACACAGTAAAACATACAGAATAAAGGTCATACAAATGTTGACTTGAAAAATGAGCATTTATGAAGAATAACGAAAAGAGAAAATGGGGTGCAAAAGTGAAGAGAAAAAACACCACCAGATGGTAAAAATAATAATAAAAAAAAAGGTAATGACATTGAATATGGAAATATGAACGATGTGTATATAATAAAGAAATTTAAATTACAGAAAAAATGTCATAGTACGTGTTTTATCAATTTACGAGAATTTTACAGAATGAGCGTCTTTTTGTAAGACAGAGAAAAAATCCCCACAAAGTTAAAGAATACTGCACAAATTAATGCTTCCCTTCCAAAGATACTGAAAAAAAAAACGAATTTGTTTAAGAACACTGCAGAAATTAATGCTCCCCTTTAATGCCCTCATACATAACGATGGCATGCATTATGCATGATTGATTTAATTTATATAAACATTACAACTTTTTATCAACATATGCAGATCAGATACAGTTGACATATTTAGAAGAAATATTGATGTTGCATTGCAATCACAAATATCATATAAAATCAAAAGAAGTTCAAGGGAATTCGATATGATCTTTTAATTTTTACAATTATTATTTTATTATAATATTCATCAATACAGACGAGTGTGATAAAATGTAGGTTCTGTACATTTAGCAAAATAAATCAAAAACGATTTGAAAAGGAATTATGATATTATCTTTTTATGTTTACATCTTTTTATTTTTACAATAATGTTTGCCAATACAAACGAGTAGGATAAAATGTAGGTTCTCTACATGTACAATGTAGCATGGTATAAAAACCAAACGATTTGAAAATAATATTTCCAGCATCTAAACAAGGCACATGGCATAAAGGTGTTAGACCACAGCTTGTTGAACTCGTGTTACAGGTTAATCAATGGTTTCCAGTTGGCATAATGCATTTTATGGAGTGGAGAATTGGCGTAGTAATCTCACTCCAATAAATTCACTCCAAAAGTCATTCAAACACTCCACTCCAATGCTCCACTCCACAAAGTATAGTATGCCAATCCAATTGATTGTTAGCTTGTAGTTTGCCAAAATGTGTCGGTGTAATATAGCCATTCATTTACCCTCGGGAATTTTGGATCATTGCAGTTCTTCCCCCGCGGAAATTTGGCAATACGTATACATTTAGTCACTTTTCCCCCATGCCAATCCCCCCCCCCCCCTATTATGATAGATTTTCATTATGTTCAAGTCCAAGTGTGAGTGCTGAAAAATGTTTATTGTCAATTTACATTTAAATTACATAAATGTTCGTCAGTCTGTCTATGTGTCCCCTAGTTTGTCTTTATTTCACCAGTCTTTATTATAGTCCCCTTGTTTGTCTACATTCTCTACATTCTGGCTATGTGTCCACAAGTCTGTCTGCACGGTTACCAGTCTGTATCCATTAGTCTTTCTTCATGTTCAATAGTCTGACTTCATATTCACCGTCTTTGTGTCTTCTATTCTGTCTACATATCCACCAGTTCTTATCCCGCGTGTTCAATAATCTATCTTCATATTTACCAGTCAGTGTACATTTTTAACAGTCTGACACTCTGTGTATGTGTCTATCATTATGTCTACATTTCTACCCTTCCAGCCGGTATATACTACCATACTGTGCCTACATGTCCATCAGTCCGTCTTTATTTTTACCCGTCTGTAATTGCTTTTTTTGTGTTGTTTTGTTTGATCGTCCGAATCTTTAACATGCTGACATTTTCATACATTCTTTTTACCTGACAACTAACTACATGAAGGTGTATACTCAATACTAATATACCTTCATGCTTTGAGATGCCAAACAGTTTTCGTTGAGGTTCATTATCACCTAAGGAGCATTTTTAATATGTTTCGCCACTATTCACGTTTTTCTGACAACAGGCTAGTATGAAGAGAAAATTTGTATTTCCATGATGCAAGTAAACTAAGTTTCAAAATTAAATCTTACATATAAAATCGTTCGTAGTTATTTCGTTATTAAACAACAACTAGGTTGACATCGCTGACGTTATATTACAAGGGGGAAAACTTTGCTACTCGTGCTATTAGGGGATAAATTGGTCTGATCCTTGTCTCCCCCCCCCCCCCCCCCCCCCCCATTACACAAAGTAGGAAATAAAATTGAGAATGGAAATGGGGAATGTGTCAAAGAGACAACAGCCCGACCATAGAAAAAAACAACAACAGAAGGTCACCAACAGGTCTTCAATGTAGCGAGAAATTCCCGCACCCGGAGGCGTCCTTCAGCTGGCCCCTAAACAATTATATACTAGTTCAGTGATAATGAACGCCATACTAATGTCCAAATTGTACACAAGAAACTAAAATTAAAATAATACAAGACTAACAAAGGCCAGAGGCTCCTGACTTGGGAGAGGCGCAAAAATGCGGCGGGGTTAAACATGTTTGTGAGATCTCAACCCTCCCCCTATACCTCTAGCCAATGTAGAAAAGTAAACGCATAACAATACGCACATTAAAATTCAGGTTGAATCAATCCAGTCCCCCCGGAAAAAAAGGAATGGGGGTTGAATGGCTATAGGACACCGGTCTTGTTTTAGAACCTACGTAAAGAGTCTAGAACTCCCACTTGATACGACATAATACATATAGTGATTGTGTTTCTTAGATATACAATGATTTCCTTGATATAGGGATACTGCTGACGAGGAATATATTGAACCAAGGACTTCCTTTTATGATTTCTAGATCATACTTTTAATAATTTAATAACCAGGACGCCTACATGATTTACTGGTGTCAACGTGATGATCGTAACTCCAATTGTAGTGTTTCGAGTCATGTTCGTAAATCCATATCTTTGTAGTCTTCCTGTGTTTGCGTAACTTCCAACTGCAATTCAACAGCAATTTCACATAGCCTAACCAGCTGCTGCTTCCGATAAAGACTACATGTTATTCCTCGTTTTGTAAGGAATGTCTTGAGATCCGATACGTGCATTCTTTCGAACTGGGAAATATTATTATCCATTGCAGCCGACATTATTGACATTGCCAACGAAAAACCGGAAGTAACGCTGTGGAATTTTTCTACGTCAGCTATGCTTATCACACCTCCACATACGAGAGGTCGACGAACCCGAAACACTACTATTACGATCATCCCAATATGGTGGACAAATATTTCAATGGCAATACTTATAAAGATGTTTCTTGACATAATACAAATCTGAACATAAGCTGTTAAAGTGGGGAAATTTGCCTTCTAAAATTTAACTAATTTTGTGTCCGCCATATTGGGATGATCGAAATTGCAGTTACGATGATCACGTTGACATCAGTGATGAATTAGTTTACTGTGCGTCACATATTGCTATGAAATATGTAATACTTTTTGTAGCCACAATCTTGACCTCTTTTCGGCGAATAAGAAAACACCTAATAGATGTATTTGAAACGGATTAGAATAACTATATTTTTGCTGGTTGACTAATCTTTGTCACAGTACGTTAATCAAACCATAAAATCTATTTAAAAAAGAATAGTTATTTTCTATCAATTAATCTTGATTTACTATTCAAGAATATACAACTAACCTATCATTTTATTGCTCAGAGTTAATTCATACACTTTCCAAATTTACTTCTTTATATTCTATACATGAAATATTAAGCAGTGGCGGATCAAGAATTTATACGGGGGAAAGGGAGGGGGCTCGGACTACCTAAGAGGACTCTCAGTCTAGTGGTGCTCTTTATAATCAACCATTTTTTTTACCAGGCACCCCCTTATTCCAACTCTGTTCTCAGCGTCTGTGTGAGTAGGGAGATGAAATAACATGTTTAAAAATTAAAAAAAAAAGATAAGTAGACTTTTAATCTTAAAATGTCTAATATCATTTATATCGAAAACAAGATCATTCCTCTAGCATACATTACATGTACCGTACATTAATTAACCTAAATACTGTCTAGCTGCACATATAAATACCTAGGTAAATTCCGTGCTACGTATGCAGCTAGTCAAGGCCTTACTACACAGTAGTTCATTGACACTATGACATTTATGCACCAGCGAGGATTTTAAAAGGTTACCTTACATCTGTTTTCAGCGAGATTAATATTTTACCATCATTTCACACATGATTGGTCAAATTTCTTACAGGGGGAAACTTAAGTTGTATGTATTCTGTGCATTGCACATTGTATTGAAAATTACTAATAATTTAAAGGTACACTTAAATGAATACACATACATAAAAAGGGGGATGTTGCGGGTCTGGTCGGACCACGCAACCTGCGACCAGTGCTATAAACAAGGAAGACCGTGTATTAATTCAAATTAGTGGGATATTCAATTTATATATAGCAGGAATTAGTTTAAACATATTTATTTAAAATGGATTGGGAAACAAGTTTTGCAACATATTAATCCCTTTCCACTTTGCGGGTGCGAGTGCTGCCTTATGGCGGCATTAGCCTGCTCGTCTTCGAAATCTACAAGTGTGTCTTTAACGTGCAAGAGATATGTCTCTCTCTTAACACGGGCCAGCCATTTATAGTCCCCTTCCGACGGACTATCATCGTTTAGAGCAGGAATTACACCCAATTATCTTAGTTAATGGACCATTATTTAAGTATACATTTTTTTTTTGTGATATCAAATAAAAAAAATAAGTTTTAAATTTCAACCCAGATAATATCAAGAAATTTTATATATTGGTGCTATTTGTAAATTAAATGCTTTTTTTAGAACGTTCTCGTCAAGTTTAAGTTCCCAATGTTCACTGACACATGTCAATGCATATCAACATGTTATGTACATGTCATTGCACTTATACAACAAGTGATTAAACCTTCTTCCGAATTCTACCCAATGGCATATTTTGGCATACTTGTAGAGTTTCTTGTTCACACGAATTGCTGACGGACAAAGTGAGACTCAAGGCTTTCATGTTCTCTAAGCAGGACATCAACCATCCAGATCAATGAATGATGTAATATTTATAAGGTTACTAACCTTGGACTTTACTGGCATTAGACGGATACTTGAATCATGAGTGGCAATATACATTGTATGTGTATGTTAACTAACCCCTCGTTTATGTAGTAGCTCTAAGACGGTTGCCATGAATACAATGGCGATTTCAACATTAACCGAGCTTTCTTCTATGTTCGTGTTTGTTGACGGTTGTCATGAGTTACACTTTATTAGTTACATATAGTTGACCTGTTTTATGTTAATTCGCCTTTTCAAAATCTAAGGGACTATTGATACAATATATAAGTTAACTGACCTTTTTTTGATGTTATTGTTGTGAGACGGTTGCCACATCTTGGAATGTTACTGGGGTACAATGGTAAAGCTATACTTGGTAGAATAACACCGGTAATTGAACAGTCGAAATCTGTTGGCGAGCCGACAGTAGACGGGGAGGATACATCATCATCCTCGTCCTCGTCCTCTACGTCGCTTATGCTGACTGTATTTTCAGATCCATTACTTTGCTCATTTATAACATTGTCTCTTTCAATTGGTTCTTTTTTAATTGCTATTTTTGGATTGATAAATTCACAACATGTTGCAATAGGGTCCGGCTCTTCTTTGATGGTCACTGTAGGGATGACCTCACACATATTGTTCGGAATCTAAAAGTTGAGAAAGACAAAGTTATTTGTGAGTCAGCAGTAAATCCTGTGGTATTTAATAAACTTATCATAGACACAAGAATTGAAATTTTGTATTTTCGCCAGATGCGCGTTTCACCTACAAAAGACTCAGCAGTTTAATACACTCGGATCCAGAAAAGTTTTAAATGCCGAATATAGTCAAAAGTTGAATAGCATTAGAACAAAAATTCCTAATAAAATTTCCAAATACAGCTAAGGTTATCTATTCCTAAGAAAGCCTTAGTATTTCAAAAATTAAAAGTTTTGTACCCTTAATTCATATTGTAAAGTAGATGTATATATGATGTTTTTCACCTTTCTTTTAAAATAGTTAATTACATTTAACAGTACAACATTAAGGTATCAAAAACAGATCGACCTATATTTTCATTTTAAACAGGTTCAATTTCTGTCTAACTACATCTGTACTAAAAAGATAGTCAAATTATTTCTTTAAATAACCATGTAGGTTATATAAAGATTTGTTTACCTTTTTGATAAACATACATTACAATACGATCATCCACATATTAAAAAGTTCGACGCAGTATGACAAAAAAACGCTTTTCATTTCAACTCAAATTCGCCATCGTTTTTTTAGGATAACTATGATTGTATGTAGTGGTAATTTATAGTTCTTACAAGATACAATTTTAAGACAAACATGGTTATTCTTTATATAACTATAAAGCTGCGAAAGGTTACTCTGACCCCTTGTTTGTGTGCTAGTGTGAAAAATACTGACATTCACCCCCGCAAAAAAGTAAACCATAAAGCTGCGAAAGGTTACTCTCACCCATTGTTTGTGCTAGTGTGAAAAAAAAACTGACGATCGTTCCCGCAAAAGATGTATTGTCGATTCGATACATCAACAGTTATTTATCAAATAAATCCAAAGTGCAAAGCGTGGTCAGCATTGGCTTAGCTGGGTCAATTTTTACGTGTACGCCCGAACCTTGGCGAGGGATATGAGGGGTGCCAAGCGCTCAATGTTAAAGCACCTGCTGGTAGTGGGTTCGAAAGGGACAAAGCCCCCTAAGCTATCGAGAATGAGATACTGTAATGATTCCTGTCAGTAAAAAATCATTGATAGCAACATACTTTTGAATCTAAATGGTTTGTTTGTTTTGGTTAAATTTTGTAATATGTAACTTATTCATCTTGTTAAACTGGAAGCTAGCCTAATGGTCATTGGTTTTGGAGAAAACGTCCAAACCAATATTACTTTTAAATAAGTTTAAATGGTGCCGTGAATTCACAAAAGCACCTTTTAATAAACACGAAAGAAATATTTCTAAGAGGTGCAATATAAAAAAATTCTGGAACACCTAGGATTTCTTCCCACAAAAAATGAATCGATATATCGTTTCTTTAAAGGGATTTAAAAACATCTAAAATTTTCTTTTGATATTTTTTTCTTGATCTGGAATATTTCACGACAATCTATGAAGGTTTATTAATTGAGCATGTAAAAACAATTAACTGCGTAAAGAAGAGTCCGGCTATCCGGCTGTCTATCAGAAAAGTTCTGTCCAACTTTCGTAAAATTTCACGGAGAGTCATTCAACAGACTTTATCCACATTCGGAACCTAAATGTTGACGCCGCTTTGTCTCGTTTTTGGGACATAAATCACTGGCTCGACAAAAATACAAATAGCATATCGAATCTGAGCAGATAGTGAATTGCTTTAAATATAAGAAAAGTACGTAGAATTCATAGTAGATTCAGACTTTTACAAAAGATTCGAACAAATATATTAAATGATCTATTTGAGTAACTTTAGTCCCTTTTTATTCAAAATTACAATCCATTGAAAAAAAAGAAGCACAAGGTTGATGTGCTTTTGACCAGTTTTTCTTGTTCTATGTCGAATATTTGTTTTATTTTCAAAATTCAAGTGTACGCCCGGGCGTTTTGACGTAAACTTAGCTACACGTTCATGGTGGTCAGTAATCGACACGGAACAAGTGTTTCGTAATAACGATGCAACGTGATACATGTAAGATCATGTAATATAAGATAAAATTATGATTGATGTCACGACAATCAACTGCTTAAAGAACATCTCTGACAATATCATGTCCAAAAGTCAGGAAATAATTACACAAAAAGTATAGGAAGAATTGGAGGGGAATAAACTATGATCCTGTTTCAAAGGAAACAGAGATCAAAGTGAAATTGACAAAAAAGAACGTAGTAGTAATTCATTGATATTTAATGCCATGCACTTGTTAGCTATTTCGTGGGCGGTCAATTTGTATTGGAGAGAAACACCGATCTTCGTTAGGAAAACGAACTTAAAATTCTAATCAATTAAGATTGAAGTCGAGCGCATGCGGGATTCGAACCAACGTTCAACCTCGATGTTGACAATATCTAACAAGACCCCTTTAAGCGCTCAAAGCAAGGCAAAAAAGTTATCAAAGGTCATGAGCTCAAGCAAGTATTCCAAGATTGCAAATTAATTCAATAACATGTATTTATTCAAAATATTCATTGTTTTTAAGTACAAATGTTTTTGTATATTTCTAACTGCTTCCTCTGACAGTTAGTATATGATTGGAGGGTTCTTCATTAATTCATATCTGATTTAAATATGCTATAGACAAAATTTCACATAATGTTTCATTACATATACGAAAATAAACATCACTGCAAGTTAACCAATCAAATTTTCAAACATTTTCTTCCTGTGAACAAGCTTTAGATTAGACCAAAGATATATGCCCGTGACTTAGATTTATTTTTACAACTATCAAATTCAAGGGAACATTTTTGTCGACATTTTTCGTAATGAAACCGGATGTGACGTATTATGATTTAGTGGTATTGCCCTTATAAGGTTGATGTTTTTTGTCGATTGCAACAAGAACATTTTGCGCAATATTCAATATTAAACAAATACAGAGTTCCACAGCAAGCTGTCAGCTCTTATGATATTGTTAATTGTTAAGGTACAGTGGCAAATATCCAAAAGTGATAAAGTAAATCTTCACCGCACCAAGCCTTATTATAGAGTAAATGTATTGTAGAAATTGTTCGTCTTAAACCCATACATTACTACAATCCTTATACATAATAACTAACAATGTTAGCCTGTTAGATATACCAAGAACTTATTTATCATTAATTACTACATACTAACTAAGTATATTGACCTATGTTCAGCATACCACGAACTATTTTGTCAAAAATTACTACATTTTTACTAACAAGGTTGACTTATGTTAAATAAACCACGAACACTGTACTTTTATTATTATCTCTCCTAATAAAAGCACATATTTGCATTTAATGAAAAGCTAACTTAAACCTTATCTAATTCTGTTTCTATATTAAACCACCAACTTTTATAGAACATAACGCAGACATTCTGTGATACTAATGTACAATGTAAAAGCAAATTACATAGTATATGATATTATATTAATCGTATATCAAGACTATATATAGACTTTTATTTATGCAGTGTCTAGATCAGGTTTCTTAATTAGTATAATTTGTCTGAAATTCGGATGGCGTAGGTTTTGAATGTTTGTTCTGCAGTATTACTCAGTGCTAAATTTGATATGGTTAAAACTGTTTACCCATATACCCCAGATTATGGAAACATTTTTAGTTAAATTGATAGAAAAACTCGATACTTTATACAAACAGATGGCGTTATTACATGTACATACAAGTTTTCTGCATAAAGTTATGTAACAAAATATATCAGTTTTAATTGACACATTATTTACTTAAATATTATATAGAAATTTATTGTGTTACGAGCGAAAGGTTAAGAGAGACGAGAGATTCCACAGTAACATTCATACTCTTAATACAAAAAAGATGTGGTATGAATTCCAATTAGATAACTCTCCACCAGAAACCAAATGACACAGAAATTAACAACAGTTACTATATGTCACCGTACGGCCTTCAACAATGAGTAAAGCCAATACCGTATAGTCAGCTATAAAAGGTTCCGAAATGATAAATGTAAAACAATTGAAGTGTCAATTCAAACTTAAGTGGAAAACAAACTGTCACACGACGAGGTCCAAAAAAGAAAAAAAAAAGAAAAACCGACAAACAACCGTACACAAAACACAGCATAGCAAACTAAAACATGAGCCACATCAAAACTAGAGATTACTTTTATTCGAACAGCAGGGGCGGATCCAGCCATTTTAAAAAGGAGGGTTCCTAACCCAGGACAAAGGGGGGGGGGGGGGTTCCAATTACATGTCCCCATTCAAATGCATTGATCGTCCAAAAAAAAGGAGGGCTTCCAACCCCCGGAACCCCCCCTCTGGATCCTCGCCTGAACAGGTTTCCTAATTGTGTTAAAAACTGTATGAATATGAAGCATATAGGTCAGAGGCAATTTCTAGTACTCTGACATTTATAAACTTTTTGCAACTGACGTATTATCACTCCTGTTTAAAGTCTAGTTAATATACAGCAATATTCAGAAAATGAACATGACATTGTGATATAGACTTAGATATAACCTTGCGTTGTACAAGACCGACAGCACAAGATAACAATTACTACGAAAAATGTTCCCCTACAAGATAACAGTAACCATGCAGGAGACTATTAGTTACACAGTGTGCAATTGTCCTAATACGAGAATTTATCGGGTCAATAAAGTTCATATCGGGTGAAAACATTAGGACTATAAAGCAACTGATTTTTTTTTCTTAGGTCAATGGTATAAGGGAGATAATTCCAATTGACGTCATAAAGAAGGGAGATAATTCCAATTGACGTCATAAAGAAGGGAGATAATTCCAATTGACGTGATAAAAAATTGTACTGAAATTTATTAAGACAATATCAGCCAATCAAATACTCCCAAATGACGCGTGCTAAACGGAGAAGCAGCAAATGGCAAATATCAAATCTTTGGTTTTACCCGGGAGAGTCTCAAATCCTCGAACATATGCATTTGATGCAAACACTACATGTTTATCACATTTCAAACTAAGCTGTCACCATGATCAAAAGCTAAATTACTAATTTAAAAACAAAACATATTTGGAAACGGAGTAGTTCAGTATGATTCAAAAACAAATACTCATACCTGAATCTAGTACGATCCAAAACAAATATCTATACTTTAGTTAATTACGATCCAAAACAAATTATCATACTTGAATTGAAATGATTCAAAACAAATAATCATACTTGAATCCAAATAATTCAATACAAATTATCGTACTTATCATGATTAACATTTCAAGTATGACCCAAAACAAATAATCAAACTTGCATTACTTACTACCCGTAACAAGCTCGAGCTGTGCTGTAACGGATACATAACTGAAGAATGTTCTATTTAAGAAAGGATATTGCTGTTGCTAACATTCAAAACTTACAAAGATATCGACTTTTCGTAGAGACGGATACGAATACCATTCGGTAGAATTTAACAATTATATCATGCTTACAAGATGTATTTGCTAAAATACCAGTTTCGAGGTACACAAATGCCCCTCGCTTATGTTTTTTTGTAAGTTTGTTTGCCTCTGGATCGGTATTTTGGCAAATACCCCTTTGAAGCATGATGTATTTGTATAGTACACCGACCTGAAGAGAATGTTCAGCAACAACCAATCAATCAATATTTTAATCACGTACCGGTTTACAATATAAGTAATGTTAGGCCGACTTCCTCAGATATGTATTATGTTTATAAAATAAATGTAATTTGTTTGGTTCGTTTGCTTTAATTGGCTGTCATGCAACAGGATAAATGATAATATTAGGAAAGAACTGCTTCAATACTTCTAAGATTACAACATGTCAAAATGTCATAAACTATTTGTACGAAAACAATAAAGCTACGATGAGAAAGCAACGATGAGTAACCAAAGATCGAAAGTTAACAGACAGACATGCCAAGAAGTAAAATTGGGGGAAAGCAAAAAAATATTAATGCACACAGGGGCGGATCCAGCCATTTTTAAAAAGGGGGAGTTCCTAACCCAGGACAAAGGGGGGGGGGGGGGGGGGGTCCAACTAAACTACAGGTCCCCATTCAAATGCATTGATCGGCAAAAAAAAAAGGGGGTTCCAACCCCCGGACCCCCCCCCCCCCCTCTGGATCCGCGCCTGATGCATCGCCCAAAACACATAACAAAAAATAGGGCAAATGGCCGATTTATTACATTTGTGACTGAATTCTTGCTGAGAATTTGACAAAGAAGTAGACCTGTGCATGTCCTCAACATACATTGTATGCCAATTATCATATATTTCTTGTGGGTGCATATTCTCTAGTTTTATCCCCTCTTCCCTCCCCTCATTCCCACATTCTTTTATCCTCTAATTATAATCAGGTACTTATAATAAACTTCTGAACAAGTTTTTGGAAAAATGCACTACCAAGTAGAGCTCTTCCATGACATACCGGACTTTATAATTGAATTATTTTACATTTGTGAATTCCATTCGGGGCCATTTTAGAGCTGACAATAAGGGACGACATCAAAAGTTCAATGAAGGATAAAAAACTTAATTCACATAGTTTTTTCACTGATCCCCCCACCCCCCTCTTAACTTAATTTGGGAAACATTGATTTACCAATAGGGATATATGTAAAAATCAATGTCGGATAACCAAATCTTGCAGCCGTTCAACCCCCCACCCCCAAACTATTTGAATTAAGTTTTTTATCTTACATTGATCTTTTGATGTCGTCCCTAAGGTATAGTCTTTGCTAATTATTAAAGGCTGTGTGGTGACCTATAGCTGTCAATTTCTGTGTCATGTGGTCTCTTGTGAAGAGTTGTCTCATTGGCAAGCATACCACATTTGTTTTTATATTCAACCTGTTTAAGCTTTAGTCAATCATGACATACAAAAGCTAAACTCACCCAACAAGATATTGTACCACCATATAACCAAAGTTATTTATGATCGCATAATTACCCAAATGCTTAAAATATATACACATTGATATTTGTACAACATGGTATGTAAATTCTTTGTATATACATCATACATTTAAGATCAGTAATTATCTTTTGATTTACAATAAGTTCGACATAAATTAGGTTATTTAAGAGATAGCTGTATTGTATTTGAAGCTTTAAGGACGTCCATCGGTGTTTTACTGTCGCAAATTTAGTTTACCTGGCGACGCGTAGCAGTTATCTCTATTCTAATGCAAAAGAAGTTCATAATTAAATTTCAATCATTATTTCAGTGTAAAATCTTCATTAAACTATACAAATAATTTTAAAAAATGCCATTTTAAGTCAAATACTAGTATGTCAATTGCAACATGTTTATGAACTTTATGTGACAGCGCAACTGACATTTTTGCACTACGATTTCAGCTTATTTCATCCTCTTTATTTCCCATTAAAGAAAAATCCCTCTATTGTTTATGCGCCATATTTATAAAGATTAGAAACTGTACACGACGTGACGTTTTGGACTCAGAACGAATCTTTGTCATACAAAAAAGAATAAGTGACTGAATTTTATACTTAATTTAGCATGTTTCAATGAAGAAAAAAACACCAATTCTAAAATGTCTTTTAAAAAATAATATAACCTACATGTTATTCAGGCTGAACGGGTCGTTGTCGACCTGGGTACTCCATCAACGTACCCTGGGTACTTTTAATTTCAATGATGGTACCCTGGGTACCGTGTTTTGGATGAATGGTACCAATAGGGTACGTTTCCGTCGATAATCGTACCCAGCTTCGTACCGATTTGAGTCTTGAAATTTATCGCGAGATTTCTTAGGAGTTCCGAATAGTCGGATGTTGGTGGTTAGCCCGTGGGTTGATTTTTAATTATATTCTACACTTGTAAACAACAAATGGACGATGGATTTGATTCGGGGTTACAATGATTCAGAAACAGAATCAGATGAGAACGAACATGATCAATTTCTCCTTCAACACATTCACCAAAACCTCCACAATTCCGGAGACAGTTGCCTGTCCCATTGCAGAGGAGGGTCTCCCGAGCAACCCAAATTCTCTGTTTTGGTTTATCAATGTCTTCACTCTTGAATATAATTGTGTCTGTCAAAAATCCATTTTCTCCCTTTTCAGCTTTCACATATTTTGTTTTAACTTCTCTTCCTTTCCGGATAATATTGGCCAAGTTGAAAGTTTCAATAGAATCCAAATACTCCTTAAGATTTTCTTGTTTAATTTTCCGCGCCATTTTGCATCATCAACAACATCAGCAACATCCAGAGATGTTCCGATAGCAATCACGTGGTTTTAAGACGAGAGTAGGGTACGTTTAATACTCCGCGGTACCATGACGCATTTTATTTCAAACGAGGGTACGTGTATGACAAAACACGGTACCCAGGGTACCATCATTGAAAGTAAAAGTACCCAGGGTACGTTGATGGAGTACCCAGGTCGACAACGACCCGTTCAGCGTTATTCAGACAGCTGTGAACTTCTTGATTTGTAGAACATCTATAACCTATTATCTATAACCCAGAAAACAGCACACACATTATTTGCATAGTGTTTACATGTATATCTTCTTATGATTGTACTTTAGTATTTATTTATAGTGGATTGGGAAACAAGTTATTACAACTTATATCAATTCCACTTTGCGGGTGCGAGTGCTGCCTTGTAGTGACATTAGCCTGCTCTTTTCCGAAATCTTTCAGGGTGTCTTTTACTAGCAAGAGATATTGCTCTCTCTTAACACGGGTCAGCCATTTATCGTCCCCTTCCGACGGACTGTCATCGTTTCTCGAGACCTTATTCGCAAATGTGATATGGTGTCAAGGGTCAGCTGAAAATTCAGTCCCTGAAATTTGCTCCCGGAACGGGGATCGCACCAGGAAATTTTAAGTTAGTAGTCCAATGCCCTAACCACTACACCATGGCTCTCCTAAACACAAGGTATTGTTAAATATTAAACACTGCCTGTATGTTTGAACAGGCGTTTTTTTTCATGAATTACGATTACCACTGTACATACATAAAATCGTAGAATGGAAATAAATGAGTATTTAAAATTCAGAATTAAGAATTTTTCAAACTGGAAAGAAACACCAATTAAAAAGATCGACCAAAATAAATCAGCAAATCCAAAGACAAAAACCCGAACATAAAACAATTTGAAAATCAATTAAGGAGCCAAATTGTTTCGCATTATCAGGTATTTGATATTGTTTTTCTCTTGCATTTGATTTTTCACTGCATACCATATATGTTTTCAAGTCAGCAAACTGTATTTGAACTTCAAAAGATCCCTAGGGGGTAATAAAAGTAGAGGGCCATGAGCAGTTGATAATGTATGATTTTTTTTTATTTTACAAATTGAAGGTACATGTACATATCTTGTAAGTTAATTCAAAGGGAAATTCGGTTGTGATACTAGTCACTAGTACTTCTCATACGTTCTACTATGATCTACATCTGACTGCGAAAAAATATAACGTTTATTATATTAGTAATACTACATTTTTTTCCAGGTCAGAGCTTTTAACTACAAAGTTAACCAAATAATGTTCGCATGCATGTACACGTACACAATGAAGGAAATGCGAAATATATCGAGATAAATCCATCGACCGAATTAAATATTAAACACTGAATGTTGTGTTCCTTCCGGTTATCCTTTATACACTAAAAGAGGGTATGGATGAGGTGACCTCCATTAAAAAGTAAAATAACAAAAATATTGAACTCCGAGAAAGATTCTTATCGGAAATCTCTAAAGTAAATGGCAAAATGAAAAGCTCAAACACATCAAACGAATGGATAACAATGGTCTTATTCCTAACTTTGTACAGACATGGATAACAATGATCTTATTCCTAACTTTGTACAGACAGGATAACAATGGTCTTATTCCTAACTTTGTACAGACATTGATAACAATGGTCTTATTCCTAACTTTGTACATACATGGATAACAATGGTCTTATACCTAACTTTGTACAGACATGGATAACAATGGTCTTATTCCTAACTTTGTACAGCCATTGATAACAATGGTCTTATTCCTAACTTTGTACAACACATCAAACGAAATGATAACAATGGTCTTATTCCTAACTTTGTACAGACAGGATAACAATGGTCTTATTCCTAACGTTGTACAGACATGGATAACAATGGTCTTATTCCTAACTTTGTACAGACATGGATAACAATGATCTTATTCCTAACTTTGTACAGCCATTGATAACAATGGTCTTATTCCTAACTTTGTACAACACATCAAACGAATGGATAACAATGGTCTTATTCCTAACTTTGTACAGACATTGGATAACAATGGTCTTATTCCTAACTTTGTACAGACATTGGATAACAATGGTCTTATTCCTAACTTTGTACAGACATTGATAACAATGGTCTTATTCCTAACTTTGTACAGACATGGATAACAATGGTCTTATTCCTTACTTTGTACAGACATTGATAACAATGGTCTTATTCCTAACTTTGTACAGACAGGATAACAATGGTCTTATTCCTAACTTTATACAGACATGAATACCAATGATCTTATTCCTAACTTTGTACAGACATTGATAACAATGGTCTTATTCCTAACTTTGTATAGACAGGATAACAATGGTCTTATTCCTAACTTTGTACAGACATGGATAACAATGGTCTTATTCCTAACTTTGTACAGACATGGATAACAATGATCTTATTCCTAACTTTATACAGACATTGATAACAATGGTCGTATTCCTAACTTTGTACAGACATGGATAAAAATGGTCTTATTCCTAACTTTGTACAGACATTGATAACAATGGTCTTATTCCTAACTTTGTACAGAAATTGATAACAATGGTCTTATTCCTAACTTTGTACAGACATGGATAACAATGGTCTTTTTCCTAACTTTGTACAGACATTTTCCTATGACGTTTTCTCAATACTTTATTTGGTTTGCCAATATTCTCAATTCTTAACGTTAACATTTCAGCAACCCAATTTTTTCATTCTTTATTTTGTTTTTCTTTTTTCTCTATTTTTTAATATTTGTTTGCCTTTATTCTGCACTTTTTGCTTATTATTCTCTTCTCTTAACATTTCAGAACCTCAATATTATCTATTCTTCATTTTTGGGGCTATTTTCTTAGAATGTCATATTTGTTTGCTTTTTGCTTATTATTCTCTTCTCTTAACATTTCAGAACCCCGCCAATTAGTATCTATCCTTTATTTTCGGGACTAGTTGTCTTCATTCTTGATATTTGTTTGCCTTTATTATGCACTTTTTGTTGATTAATTTCTATTCTGTATACCTAATATAGACTCTCTTAAATTGTACATTATTATTTTATTTTTTTGGGGGGCTACTTTTGCTCTTTTCTTGATATTTTGTTTGCCTTTATTCTACACGTTTTGCTGATTATTCTCTATTCTGCATAACAAATGCAGACCCTCTTAAATAATTCATTATTTAAACGGACCAGGAAGTAAAGTGTGTCTGATCCTATTGGAAATGCACAACAAAAACATAAATAGAA